>NC_069499.1:832774198-833074198 GCF_027579735.1 Bombina bombina
AATACTGAAGTGTAAAGTATACATACATGACATTATATCGGTATGGCAGGATTTTCTCATCAATTCCATTGTCAGAAAATAAAAACTGCTACATACCTCTATGCAGATTCATCTGCCCGCTGTCCCCTGATCTGAAGTTTACCTCTCCTCAGATGGCCGAGAAACAGCAATATGATCTTAACTACTCCGGCTAAAATCATAACAAAAACTCTGGTAGATTCTTCTTCAAACTCTGCCAGAGAGATAATAACACACTCCGGTGCTATTTTAAAATAACAAACTTTTGATTGCAGATATAAAACTAAGTATAATCACCATAGTCCTCTCACACATCCTATCTAGTCGTTGGGTGCAAGAGAATGACTGGGAGTGACGTAGAGGGGAGGAGCTATATGCAGCTCTGCTGGGTGAATCCTCTTGCACTTCCTGTTGGGGAGGAGTAATATCCCAGAAGTAATGATGACCCGTGGACTGATCACACTTAACAGAAGAAATAGCAGGTCTGAGAAGATGACCTGAATATAAATAGGCCTTCCTTAGATAAGATTCAAGTTTCCTATCTAAAGGATCCTTAAAGGAAGTGCTATCTTCCATAGGAATAGTGGTACGTTTAGCAAGAGTAGAAATAGCCCCATCAACTTTGGGGACCTTTTCCCAAAACTCTATAGATTTTGCCGGTAAAGGATACAATCTCTTAAACCTTGAAGAAGGAATAAAGGAAGTACCTGGCATATTCCATTCCCTAGAAATCATATCAGAAATAGCCTCAAGAATGGGGAAAACACCTGGGGAAACCACAGGAGGATTAAAAACAGCATTTAAACGTTTATTAGACTGAACGTCAATAGGACTGGTTACCTCAATATCCAAAGTAACACTTCTTTTAATAAAGAACGCATATACTCTATTTTAAATAAATAAGTAGATTTGTCAGTGTCAATATCTGAGGAAGGATCTTCTGTTTCAGATAGATCCTCATCAGAAGAGGATGAATTATTATGTTGTTGGTCATTTGAAATTTCATCAGCTAAATGAGAAGTTTTAAAAGACCTTTTACGTTTATTAGAAGGTGGAAATGCAGACAAAGCCTTCATAATAGAATCAGAAACAAATTCTTTAAAATTCACAGGTATATCATGCACATTAGAAGTTGAAGGAACTGCAACTGGCAATGTACTATTACTGATAGAAACACTATCTGCATGTAAAAGTTTATCATGACAACTATTACAAATGACAATCGGTGGAATAATTTCTACAATTTTACAACAAATGCACTTAGCTTTGGTAGAGCTGATGTCAGGCAGCAATGTTCCAGCAGAAACTTCAGAGGCAGGATCAGATTGGGACATCTTGCTCAATGTAAGAAAAAAAACAACATATAAAGCAAAATTATCTATTTCCTTAAATGACAGTTTCAGGAATGGGAAAAAAATGCAAAAGCATAGGCCTCTTGATAGAAAAGAAAGCAGGAGGCAAACAACAATGGGGTATTGAAATAATGAAGAAAAATTGGCGCCAAGTATGACGCACAACGTAACGTAAACTTTTTTGGCGCCAAAAACGACCGGAAATGACACACTTGTGTCACTAATGACGCCGCCGTGTGAAGGGTCTCTGCGTCACGTATGACGCCGGAAATGACGAAGTTGCGTCAAAAAACATAATTTATGTAAGAACTTACCTGATAAATTCATTTCTTTCATATTAGCAAGAGTCCATGAGCTAGTGACGTATGGGATATACATTCCTACCAGGAGGGGCAAAGTTTCCCAAACCTTAAAATGCCTATAAATACACCCCTCACCACACCCACAATTCAGTTTAACGAATAGCCAAGAAGTGGGGTGATAAGAAAGGAGCGAAAGCATCAAAAAAATAAGGAAATGGAATAATTGTGCTTTATACAAAAAAATCATAACCACCACAAAAAAGGGTGGGCCTCATGGACTCTTGCTAATTACATGAAAGAAAACATAATTTATGTAAGAACTTACCTGATAAATTCATTTATTTCATATTAGCAAGAGTCCATGAGCTAGTGAAGTATGGGATAATAAATACCCAAGATGTGGAACTTCCACGCAAGAGTCACTAGAGAGGGAGGGATAAAAATAAAGACAGCCAATTCCGCTGAAAAATGAATCCACTACCCAAATCAAAAAAGTTTCAAGTTTTATAATGAAAAAAAAATGAAATTATAAGCAGAAGAATCAAACTGAGACAGCTGCCTGAAGTACCATTCTACCAAAACTGCTTCTAAAGAAGAGAAAACATCAAAATGGTAGAACATAGTAAAGTATGCAAAGAAGACCAAGTCATTGCTTTGCAAATCTGATCAACAGAAGCTTCATTCTTTAAAAAGCCCAGGAAGTAGAAACTTACCTAGTAGAATGAGCCGTAATTCTCCGAGGCGGGAATCCACCCGACTCCAAATAAGCATGATGAATCAAAAGTTTAAGCAAGATGCCAAATAAATGGCAGAAGCTTTTTGACCTTCCTAAAAACAGAAAATATAAAAAATAGACTAGAAGTCTATCTGAAATCTGAATAGCTTCAACATAGAAAGTAAGAATCTCACCAAAGAAGTCTTAGGAAAAGAATAATTCCTCCCTAATGTTTGTTAGAATTTACAACTTTAGGTAAGAATTGAAATGAGGACAGCAAAAACCACCTTTTCCTGATTAAAAAAATCAGAAAAAAGAGATTCACAAGAAAGAACAGATAATTCAAAAGCTGTTCTAGCTGAAGAGATGTCCAAAATGAACAATACTTTCCATGAAAGTAATTAATGTCCAGAGCAAGCATATGCTCAAATAGAAGAGCCTGAAAAACCTTCAGAACCCAAATAAGACTCCAAGGAGGAGAAATTGGCTTAATGACAGGTTTGATACGAATCAAAACCTGAAAAAAAAAAGATGAATATCAGGAAGTAACACTGCCTTATCCTGATGAAAAATCAGAAAAAGATATTCACAAAAAAGAGCAGATAACTCAAAAATTCTTCTAGCAGAAGAAATAACCAAAAGGAACAATACTTTTCCAAGAAAGTAATCTAATGTTCAGAAAATGCATAGTTTCAAAACGGAGGAGCCTGTAAAGCCCTCAGCACCAAATTGAGACTCCAAAGAGGAGAGATTGAATTAATGACAGGCTTGATATGGACCAAAGCCTGAACAAAACAATGAATATCAGGATGATTAGCAATCTTTCTGTGAAAAAAGAACAGAAAGAGTAGAGATTTGTCCTAACAAGAACTGCAGACAAAACCATATCCAAACCAACCTGAAAAAAATAATAAAATTCTATGAATTTTAAAAGAATGCCAAGAAAAGTAGGTCTTCCAGACTCAATAATAAATCTTTCTAGAGACAGATTTACGAGCCTGAAACCAAGCGTTCAATCTCCATCCCTTCAAATTTAATGATTTGAGATCCTGATGGAAAAAATGGGCCTTGAGAAAGAAGGTCTGGTTTAAACGGAAGTGTTCAAGGTTGGCAACTGGCCATCCGAATGAAATCCGCATACCAAAACCTGAGAGGCCATGCTGGAGCCACCAGCATAACAAACAAATACTCCATAAGAATTTTGGAAATCACTTTGGAAGAAGAACTAGAGGCGGAAAGAAATAGGCAAAAAGATAATTTCCAAAGAAATGTCAATGCATACACTACTTCCGCCTGAGGATCCCCGGACCTGAATAGGCCCCTGGGAAGTTCTTTATTCAGATGAGATGCCAACAGATCTATTTCTAGAAATGCTCACATCTGAAAAATTGAAAAACATATCTGGGTATGAGAGACCATTCTCCCGGATGTAAAGCTTGATTAACAGAGATAATCCACTTCCCAAATATCTATACCTGGGAAAAAAAACACAGAATTTAGATAGGAGCTGGATTTAGCCTAAGCTAATATCCGAGACACTTCTGTCACAGCCTAAGGACTGATAGTCCTACCCTGATGATTGACATACACCATAGTTGTGATATTGTCTGAAAAACAATAAACGTCTCTTCCTCAAAAAGAAACTAACTGAAAAACTCTGAGAAAACACAGAGTTCTAAAATATCAAATGGTAATCTCGCCTCCTGAGATTTCCAAACCCCTTGTGCTGACAAGAGATCCTCAGACAGCCTCCCAACCAAAAAGACTCACATCTGTAGAGATCATGGTCCAGGTTGAAAGAAACGAAGAGACCTGTAGAACTAAATGATCGTGATCTTAACCACCAAATCAAGAGAGATAAATATTAGGATTTGAAGATTTAAAATGCGAAATCCTAGAATCCCTGCACCATAATTCAGCATAAAAGACTGGAAAGGTTCTTTCTATTGAAAATGAGCAAAGGGAATTGAATCCAATGCTGTGGCCATAAGACCTAAAACTTCTATGCATATATAGCAACTGAAGGAAATAATAGAGACTAAAGGTACCGACAGACGGAACCCAATAAAATTGTCCCTTGTCTGATAGAGACAAAGACAGTGACACAAACTATCTGGAAACCCAAAAAAGGTGACCCTTGTGAGAGGAATCAAGAGCTTTTGAAAAAAAGATCCTCTAACTATGTCCTGAAGAACAAAGTGAATCATATGAGATTCCGCATCCTCAGAAAATAATCTGAATGAATACAGAAAAAATATGCATTTATTGTATCTAAAGAAAACAAATAATGCTATCACTGACCAAAAAAAGGCAGAATAGTTTGAATAAAAACTCCAAAACCCAGTTCCTAAAAATGGAACTGGAAGAAATACCCCAGAAGATTCCAGGTCTGAGCAGCGCTTGAACCCCACGGGTGACCAGCCATGCTTCAACAGTACCCAAAATAAATAGGACCGAAACACACTTAAAGAAAGTGTTAGCCTTACTGGAATAAAATCAAAGAAATTTGGACCGAATAGAACCAAATAAATTTAAAAAAAGTCTTAACCTGCCCCTTGGCAGCCAAGCTGGAATACGGCACATACATCGAAATTTAAGGGAGCTGATTTCGAACGGAAATTTTTTTCCAATTAAAAACATGTTACTTGGAAAAGAATTCAGGAATTCATTCCATAATAAGAACAACCAAACTAGTATAAGCTTAAAGTTTTAGTCTTAGAACTCAATCTTGAAGCCCAGAGTAACAGTTAAGAATTGAATCCAATTATAAAACAAATAATTGATTATCTTAGAACAAAAGAAATATGGATTTTTAGAAATCACAAAATTCTTCTAGCTCAAACAGCTAAAGACATAGATTAAACCTCATTTGCGAAAATATTCAATAAAATGAAGACACAAATGAAATTATTAGCATGATAGTCCAGTTAAAGGACCAGACAATACAGTGGACTTGCATAATCAATAAATGCAAAACAACAAGACAAATGCAACAGCACCTAGTCTAGTAAATGTTGTCCCTTTAACAATGCTAAAATAAATCATAATCTGATACTTGAACTTAAAGTAAACAGAAAAAATGAAGCAATTGCAACATCCAAATAAATCATAGGTCCAAGAAAAGTACCTGAAACTAAATAATTTTCCATAAATAAGATACAACCATCTAAAGGAAAATAAATACTATTTTGCTATAGAAACAATAGCATAATTAGTAGGAGTAGAGATAGCCCCAATAAATTGGAGAACCCTCCAAATTGAATTAAACTGCCGGCAAAGAGTATAGTTTAAAACCTTTGAAGAAGGAATAAAAGAAAATTCTCAGCCTATTCCATTCCCTAGTATAAGGAATTGGAAAAAAACCTCTGAAAACACAGAAGAATAAATAAGCAGAAATAGTGTTAGCTAGTCTTGAAAAAGAACTAGTTACCTTAATGTAAAATAATCAACACCTTTTCAACAAAGAACAAATGTACTTTAATAAAAAAGTTGATTTGTTAGTGTCAATATCTGATGAAGAAAATTCTGAATGAGAAAAAACATCATCAGAGAAGGATAAATCAGTATGTTGTTGGTCATTTGAAACTTCAATAATTAAAAAAGAAGTTGAAAAAGACCTAAAAATTTTATTAGAAGGCACAAAGTCAGACAAAGCCTTTAAAATAGAATCAGAAAAATATTTCTTAAAAATCTTCTAAATATTTCTTGTACATAAGATGTAAAAAGAATGGCAATATATAGCATAAATACTAATGGATTCTGCATGTAAAAGTTTACCATGATAACCTATTACAAACCATAGCTAAAGATAAACATTCATAACATTTAAAATAAATGAACTTAGCTTTGGTAGGACTGAACTCAGTCAAGCGTTTCTCCAGAAGTAGCTTCTGATCCAGGGTCAATCTCCGACATCTTGCAATATGTAATAGAAAAAACAACATATAAAGCAAAATCTATCAAATTCCTTAAATGACAGTTTCAGGAATGGGAAAAAATGCCAATGAACAAGCTTCTAGCAACCAGAAGCAAATAAACAATGAGACTTAAATAATGTGGAGACAATAATGACGCCCATATTTTTTAGCACCAAAAAAAGACGCCCACATTATTAGGCGCCTAAATGCTTTTGGCGCCAAGAATGACGCCACATCCGGCGACGCCGACATTTTTGGCGCAAAACGTCAAAAAAATTACGCAATCACAAACAACTTCCGGCGACAAGTACGACGCCGGAAATGACAAAGAAAAATTTTTGCGCCAAAAAAATCTGCGCCAAGAATGACGAAATAAAAAGAAGCATTTTCAGCCCCCGCGAGCCTAACAGCCCACAGGAAAAAGTCAAATTTAAGGTAAGAAATTTTTTTATTATTCAAATGCATTATCCCAAATAATGAAACTGACTGTCTGAAATAAGGAATATTGAACATCCTGAATCAAGGCAAATAAATGTTTAAACACATATATTTAGAACTTTATATAAAAGTGCCCAACCATAGCTTAGAGTGTCACAGAAAATAAGACTTACTTACCCCAGGACACTCATCTACATGTAGTAGAAAGCCAAACCAGTACTGAAACGAGAATCAGTAGAGGTAATGGTATATAAGAGTATATCGTCGATCTGAAAAGGGAGGTAAGAGATGAATCTCTACGACCGATAACAGAGAACCTATGAAATAGATCCCGTAGAAGGAGACCATTGAATTCAAATAGGCAATACTCTCTTCACATCCCTCTGACATTCACTGCACTCTGAGAGGAAAACCGGGCTCCAGCCTGCTGCGAAGCGCATATCAACGTAGAATCTAGCACAAACTTACTTCACCACCTCCATGGGAGGCAAAGTTTGTAAAACTGAATTGTGGGTGTGGTGAGGGGTGTATTTATAGGCATTTTAAGGTTTGGGAAACTTTGCCCCTCCTGGTAGGAATGTATATCCCATACGTCACTAGCTCATGGACTCTTGCTAATTACATGAAAGAAACGTATTTTTCCACGCCAAAAAAGTTTGCGCCAAAAATGACGCAATAAAGTCTAACATTTGACGCACCCGCAGGTCTAATACTCGCAAATGCAAAAAGTAATCAAATTGAAAAAGACTAAACCCCAGGTAAGAAATAAATTTCTTAAAGTGTTTATATTCCCAAATATGAAACTGACAGTCTGCAGAAGGAAATACATGAACCTGACTCATGGCAAATATAAGTACAATACATATATTCAGAACTTTATATAATTGCATAAAGTGCCAAACCATAGCTGAGAGTGTCTTAAGTAAATGAAAACATACTTACCAAAAGACACCCATCCACATATAGCAGATAGCCAAACCAGTACTAAAACAGTTCTTAGTAGAGGTAATGGTAAATTTAGAGTATATCGTCGATCTGAAAAGGGAGGTAGGAGATGAATCTCTACGACCGATAACAGAGAACCCATGAAAAAGACCCCGTTAGAGAAATCATTGTATTCAATAAGTGATACTCCCTTCACGTCCCTCTGACATTCGCTGTACTCTGAGAGGAATCGGGCTTCAACAATGCTGAGAAGCGCATATCAACGTAGAAATCTTAGCACAAACTTACTTCACCACCTCCATAGGAGGCAAAGTTTGTAAAACTGAATTGTGGGTGTGGTGAGGGGTGTATTTATAGGCATTTTGAGGTTTGGGAAACTTTGCCCCTCCTGGTAGGATTGTATATCCCATATGTCACTAGCTCATGGACTCTTGCCAATTACATGAAAGAAAACATTCTCATAGATTCCTAGGTATATCTTGTACATTAGATGTAAAAAGAATAGCAATAGATAATGCATAAATACTAATGGACTCTGCACGTAAAAGTTTATCATGATAACTTATTACAAACCATAGCTAAAGATAAAATTCATAACATTAAAATAAATGAACTTAGCTTTGGTAGGACTGATATCAGTCATCAGGAATCCAACAGTATTTTCTGGAATATCTTGCAATATGTAATAGAAAAACAACATATAAAGCAAAATTACCAAATTCCTTAAATGACAGTTTCAGGAATGGGAAAAAATGCAAATAGAACAAGCCTCTAGAAACCAGAAGCAACTAAAAAGTGAGACTTAAATAATGTAAAAAAACGGGTGCCAAGTATGACGCCCACATATTTTTGGCGCCAAAAACGTCTGTAATAAACACGAGAGTCAAAAATGACGCAACTACGTGAAAACTTCCGGCGTCAACTACAACGCCGGAAATGACGTCATTGACGTCAGACAAATGTCAATCTCGCGCCAAAAAAGTCTCGCGACAAAAATGACGCAATAAATTCTAGCATTTTTTGCACCCGCGAGCCTAACAGCCCGCAATTTGAAGGAAAAAAGTCAATTGAAAATTTTAGGTAAGAAAAATATTTCATTCATATGCATTTTCCCAAAAAATGAAACTGACAGTCTGAAAGAAGGAAAATAAACTGATTGACCTGAATCATGGCAAATATAAGTATAAAACATATATTTAGAACTTTACATATAAAGTGCCAAACCATAGCTGAGAGTGTCATAAATAAAATAAGACTTACTTACCCAAAGACACTCATCTACATAAAGTAGATAGCCAAACCAGTACTGAAACGAGAATCAGTAGAGGTAATGGTATATAATATCATCGATCTGAAAAGCGAGGTAGGAGATGAAATCTCTACGACCGATAACAGAGAACCTATGAAATAGATCCCCTAGAGGAAGACCATGGTATTCAAATAGGCAATACTCTCTTCACATCCCTCTGACAGGAAAACCGGGCTTCAGCCTGCTGCAAAGCGCATATCAACGTAGAAATCTAGCACAAACTTACTTCACCACCTCCATGGGAGGCAAAGTTTGTAAAACTGAATTGTGGGTGTGGTGAGGGGGTGTATTTATAGGCATTTTGAGGTTTGGGAAACTTTGCCCCTCCTGGTAGGAATGTATATCCCATACGTCACTAGCTCATGGACTCTTGCCAATTACATGAAAGAAATATCAGCAGTTGGATATAATGTCAACTTCCATCTGTTATAAAGACATTTGCAGCTACTAGGTAGTAGCGGATCCTTAAACAGTGATTCTTATCCCACGGACTCATTGTTCATATTATTACTAACATTCGTAGTCCCACTTATAACCACTTTTTATATTTGTAATATTGCTAGTAATTTTTCTACACCGGTGTATGTTGATGTTTGTATCAATACTATTGTTATTAAATATTATATGCTTTTTATAAATATTGTTTTTTAACGTCTCATATATCCTTTATTGGTCTGTTAGTTTTGTAGCTATTTGCTCATCAACTTTGATTTTCTGTCAGCTTGACTATTTGTGCATTCCACAGTTTTAATTGTATTTACCTTTTGAATTTTTTAGATTATTTTTTAGACTATTATATCAAATAATACTTGCAAGTTTGGAAAGTTAGCCTGAGGCGCCACTGACTGACTCTTTCTTTTTACATTTTAACCTTTTTCACACCTTTGGGAAGTGTGAATTGTCAGTAAGCCAATACTTTCCTTTGCTCCTCTGACCAGTGTCTGAACCTTCTTTGTAACCTAAAAAGGTGACCCTTGTCCTGTTACTGAAACGGAACTGGTAAGATTACTACTGAAAGCTCTAGATCTGAAACACACTTCAGAAAAGCCTGAGCCTTCACTGGATTTGCTGGAACGTCTGAGAGAAAAAATCTTCTCACAGGAGGTCTTACTCTGAATCCTATTCGATACCCTTGAGAGACAATACTCTGAATCCATTGATTTTGGACAGAATCTGCCAAATGTTCTGGAAAAAATTTAATTCTGCCCCCCCCCCCCACCAGCTGAGCTGGAATGAGGGCCGCACCTTTATGCAGACTTGGAGGCTGGCTTTGGTTTCTTAAAAGGCTTGGATTTATTCCAACTTGAAGGTTTCCAATTGGAACCAGATTCTTTGGGGGAAGGATTGCCTTTCTGTTCCTTATTCTGTCGTAAAGAACGAAAATGATTAGAAGCTTTAGATTTACCCTTAGATCTTTTATCCCGAGGTAAAAAAACTCCCTTCCCCCCACTGACAGTTGAAATAATTGAATCCAACTGAGAACCAAATAAATTGTTACCTTGGAAAGAGATAGTAATCTAGACTTAGATACCATGTCAGCATTCCAATATTTGAGCCACAAAGCTCTCCTAGCTAAAATAGCTAAAGACATAGATTTAACATCAATTTTGACAATATCAAAAATAGCATCACAGATAAAATGATTAGCATGTTGAAGCAAGCGAACAATGCTAGACAAATCAGGATCTGTTTCCTGTTGCGCTACGTTTTCCAAACAAAAAGTTGATGCAGCTGCAACATCAGCCATAGAAATGGAAGGCCTGAGAAGATAGTCAGAATATAAATAAGCTTTCCTATCTAAAGATTCAAGTTTCCTATCTAAAGGGTCTTTAAAAGAAGTTCTAGCTACCATAGGAATAGTAGTACGTTTGGCAAGAGTAGAAATAGCCCCATCAACTTTGGGGATTTTTCCCCAAAACTCCAACCTAACTGCTGGCAAAAAACAACTTTTTAAACCTAGAAGAAGGAATAAAAGAAGAACCAGGCCTATTCCATTCCTTTGAAATCATATCAGAAATAGCATTAGTAACTGGAAAAACCTCTGAAGTAACCACAGGAGGTTTATAAACAGAATTTAAACGTTTACTAGTTTTAGTAACAAGAGGACTTAGTTTCCTCAATATCCAAAGTAATCAACACCTCTTTTAACAAGGAACGAATATACTCCATCTTAAAGAGATAACTAGATTTGTCAGTGTCAATATCTGAGGTAGGAACTTCTGAATCAGATAGATCTACATCAGAGGAAGATAATTCAGTATGTTGTCGGCCATTTGAAATTTCATCAACTTTAGAAGAAGTTTTAAAAGACCTTTTACGTTTATTAGAAGGCGGAATAGCAGACAAAGCCTACTGAATCACATCAGCAATAAAATCTTTTATATTCACTGGGATATCATGTACATTAGATGTTGAAGGAACAACAGACATTGTACTAGTACTGATGGATACATTGTCTGCATGTAAAAGCTTATCATGACAACTGTTACATACATAGAGATATAATCTCTGCTAACTTACAACAGATACACTTAGCTTTGGTAGAACTGTTATCATGCAGCAGGGTTCCAACAGTGGTTTCTGAGACAGGATCAGATTGAGACATATTGCAAATGTAAGAGAAAAAAACAACATATAAAGCAAAATTATCAATTTCCTTATATGGCAGTTTCAGGAATGGGAAAAAACATAATTTATGTAAGAACTTACCTGATAAATTCATTTCTTTCATATTGGCAAGAGTCCATGAGCTAGTGACATATGGGATATACAATCCTACCAGGCGGGGCAAAGTTTCCCAAACCTCAAAATGCCTATAAATACACCCCTCACCACACCCACAATTCAGTTTAACGAATAGCCAAGCAGTGGGGTGATAAAGAAAGGAGTAGAAAGCATCAACAAAGGAAATTTGGAAATAATTGTGCTTTATACATAAAATCATAACCACCATAAAAAGGGTGGGCCTCATGGACTCTTGCCAATATGAAAGAAATGAATTTATCAGGTAAGTTCTTACATAAATTATGTTTTCTTTCATGTAATTGGCAAGAGTCCATGAGCTAGTGACATATGGGATATCAATACCCAAGATGTGGAGTCTTCCACTCAAGATTCACTAGAGAGGGAGGGAATAAAACAAAAACAGCCATATTCCGCTGAAAAAATAATCCACAACCCCAAAATAAGTTTATTTTCACTTTTGAAAGAAAAAAACTTAAATCAAAAAGCAGAAGAATCAAACTGAAACAGCTGCCTGAAGAACTTTTCTACCAAAAACTGCTTCCGAAGAAGCAAATACATCAAAACTGGTAGAATTTAGTAAATGTATGAAAAGAGGACCAAGTAGCTGCTTTGCAAATCTGATCAACTGAAGCTTCATTCTTAAAAGCCCATGAAGTGGAGACTGATCTAGTAGAATGAGCTGTAAATTCTGTGAGGCGGGGTTTGACCCGACTCCAAATAAGCTTGATGAATCAAAAGTTTCAACCAAGAAGCCAAGGAAATAGCAGAAGGTTTCTGACCTTTCCTAGGACCAAAAAAGACAACAAATAGACTAGTAATCTTCCTGAAATTTTTAGTAAGCTTCAACATAATATTTCAAAGCGCTTACAACATCCAGAGAATGTAAGGATCTCTCCAAAGAATTCTTAGGATTATGACACAAAGAGGGAACAACAATTTCCCTATTAATAGGTAAAAATTTAAATGAAGTCCGCAAAACTGCCTTTGCCTGATGGAAAATCAGAAAAGGAGAATCACAAGAAAGAGCAGATAATTCGGAAACTCTTCTAGCGGAAGAGATGGCCAAAAGGAACAACACTTTCCAAGAAAGTAAAACAAATAGACTGGAAGTCTTCCTGACATTTTTAGTAGCTTCCACATAATATTTCAAAGCTCTTACCACATCCAAAGAATGTAAGGATCTCTCCAAAGAATTCTTAGGATTAGGATATAAAGAAGGGACAACAATTTCTCTACTAATGTTCTTAGAATTCACAACCTTAGGTAAAAATTGAAAAGAAGTCTGCAAAACTGCCTTATCCTGATGAAAAATCAGAAAAGGAGACTCACAAGAAAGAGCAGATAGCTCAGAAACTCTTCTAGCAGAAGAAATAGCCAAAAGGAACAACACTTTCCAAGAAAGTAGTTTAATGTCCAAAGAATGCATAGGTTCAAATGGAGGAGCCTGTAAAGCCCTCAGAACCAAATTAAGACTCCAAGGAGGAGAAATTGACTTAATGACCGGCTTAATACGAACTAAAGCCTGTACAAAACAGTGTATATCAGGAAGTATAGCAATCTTTCTGTGAAATAAAACAGAAAGAGCGGAGATTTGTCCTTTCAAGGAACTTGCAGACAAACCCTTATCCAAAACATCCTGAAGAAACTGCAAAATTCTAGGAACTCTAAAAGAATGCCAGGAGAATTTATGAGAAGAACACCATGAAATGTAAGTCTTCCAAACTCTATAATAAATCTTTCTAGAGACAGATTTACGAGCTTGTAACATAGTATTAATCACTGAATCAGAGAAACCTCTATGACTTAGAACTAAGCGTTCAATTTCCATACCTTCAAATTTAATGATTTGAGATCCTGATGGAAAAACGGACCTTGAGATAGTAGGTCCGGCCGTAACGGAAGTGGCCAAGGTGGGCAACTGGACATCCGAACAAGATCCGCATATCAAAACCTGTGTGGCCATGCTGGAGCCACCAGCAACACAAAAGACTTTTCCATGATGATTTTGGAGATCACTCTTGGAAGGAGAACTAGAGGCGGGAAGATGTAAGCAGGTTGATAACACCAAGGAAGTGTCAGCGCATCCACTGCTTCCGCCTGAACATCCCTGGACCTGGACAGGTATCTGGGAAGTTTCTTTTTTAGATGAGAGGCCATGAGATCTATCTCTGGAAGCCCCCACATCTGAACAATCTGAGAAAACACATCTGGATGGAGAGACCACTCCCCTGGATGTAAAGTCTGGCAGCTGAGATAATCCGCCTCCCAACTGTCTACACCTGGGATATGCACCGCAGAGATTAGACAGGAGCTGGATTCCGCCCAAGCAAGTATCCGAGATACTTATTTCATAGATTGGGGACTGGGAGTCCCACCCTGATGATTGACATAAGCCACAGTTGTGATATTGTCTGTCTGAAAACAAATGAACGGTTCTCTCTTTAGCAGAGGCCAGAACTGAAGAGCCCTGAGAATTGCACAGAGTTCTAAAATATTTATTGGTAATCTCGCTTTTGAGATTTCCAAACCCCTTGTGCTGTCAGAGATCCCCAAACAGCTCCCATACCTGAAAGACTTGCATCTGTTGTGATCACAGTCCAGGTTGGGCGAACAAAAGAAGCCCCTTGAACCAAACGATGGTGATCTATCCACCATGTCAGAGAGTGTCGTGCATTGGGATTCAAGGATATTAATTGTGATATCTTTGTATAATCCCTGCACCATTGATTCAGCATACAAAGCTGAAGAGGTCTCATGTGAAAACGAGCAAAGGGGATTGCGTCCGATGCTGCAGTCATGAGACCTAAAACTTCCATGCACATAGCCAATGAAGGGAATGACTGAGACTGAAGGAGCCGACATGCTGCGACCAATTTTAAACGTCTCTTGTCTGTTAGAGTCATGGACACTGAATCTATCTGGAAGCCTAAAAAGGTGACCCTTGTCGGAGGAATCAAGAAACTTTTTGGTAAATTGATCCTCCAACCATGTTTCCGAAGAAATAACACTAGTTAATTTGTGTGAGATTCTGCAGTAGACTGAGCTAGTACCAAGATATCGTCCAAATAAGGAAACACTGCAATACCCTGTTCTCTGATTACAGATAGTAGGGCACCCAGAGCCTTTGAAAAGATTATTGGAGCTGTTGCTAGGCCAAATGGAAGAACAACAAATTGGTAATGCTTGTCTAGAAAAGAGAATCTCAGAAACTGATAGTGTTCTGGATGAATCGGAATATGAAGGTATGCATCCTGCAAGTCTATTGTGGACATATAATGTCCTTGCTGAACAAAAGGCAGAATAGTCCTTATAGTCATCATCTTGAAAGTTGGTACTCTTACATAACGATTCAAAATTTTCAGATACAGAACGGGTCTGAACAAATTTTCTTTCTTTGGTACAATGAATAGGTTTGAATAAAACCCCAAACCTTGTTCCTGAGGAGGCACTGGCATGATTACCTCTGAAGACTCCAGGTCTGAAACACATTTCAGAAAAGCCTGAGCTTTTACTGGATTTACAGGGATGTGTGAGAGAAAAAATCTTCTCATAGCATTCTTACTTTGAATCCTATTCGATACCCTTGAGAGACAATACTCTGAATCCAATGATTTTGGACAGATTTTATCCAAAAATCCTTGAAAAACCTTAATCTGCCCCCTACCAGCTGAGCTGGAATGAGGGCCGCACCTTCATGCGGACTTAGGGGCAGACTTTGCTTTCCTAAATGACTTGGATTTATTCCAATTTGAGGAAGGCTTCCAACTGGAAGCAGATTCCTTGGGAGGAGGATTGAGTTTTTGTTCCTTATTCTGACAAAAGGAACGAAAACGGTTAGAAGCCTTAGATTTACCCTTAGGTTTTTTATCCTGAGGCAAAAAAACTCCTTTTCCTCCAGTGATAGTTGAAATAATAGAATCCAACTGAGAACCAAATAAATGATTACCTTGGAAAGAAAGAGATAGTAATCTAGATTTAGATGTCATATCAGCATTCCAAGATTTAAGCCACAAAGCTCTTCTAGCTAATACAGCTAAAGACATGGATCTAACATCAATTTTGATAATATCAAAAATGGCATCACAAATAAAATGATTAGCATGTTGCAGTAAGCGAACCATGCTATATATGTCAGAATCCAATTCATGTTGCGCTAAATTTTCCAACCAGAAAGTTGATGCAGCCGCAACATCACCCAAAGAAATAGCAGGTCTGAGAAGATGACCTGAATATAAATAGGCCTTCCTTAGATAAGATTCAAGCTTCCTATCTAAAGGATCCTTAAAGGAAGTGCTATCTTCCATAGGAATAGTGGTACGTTTAGCAAGAGTAGAAATAGCCCCATCAACTTTGGGGATCTTTTCCCAAAACTCTATAGATTTTGCTGGTAAAGGATACAATCTCTTAAACCTTGAAGAAGTAATAAAGGAAGTACCTGGTTTATTCCATTCCCTAGAAATAGCCTCAGGAATGGGAAAAACACCTGGGGAAACCACAGGAGGTTTAAAAACAGCATTTAAACGTTTATTAGACTGAACGTCAATAGGACTGGTTACCTCAATATCCAAAGTAACACTTCTTTTAATAAAGAACGCATATACTCTATTTTAAATAAATAAGTAGATTTGTCAGTGTCAATATCTGAGGAAGGATCTTCTGTTTCAGATAGATCCTCATCAGAAGAGGATGAATTATTATGTTGTTGGTCATTTGAAATTTCATCAGCTAAATGAGAAGTTTTAAAAGACCTTTTACGTTTATTAGAAGGTGGAAATGCAGACAAAGCCTTCATAATAGAATCAGAAACAAATTCTTTAAAATTCACAGGTATATCATGCACATTAGAAGTTGAAGGAACTGCAACTGGCAATGTACTATTACTGATAGAAACACTATCTGCATGTAAAAGTTTATCATGACAACTATTACAAATTACATTCGGTGGTGACATTCGGTGGAATAATTTCTACAATTTTACAACAAATGCACTTAGCTTTGGTAGAACCGATGTCAGGCAGCAATGTTCCACAGAAACTTCAGAGACATGATCAGATTGGGACATCTTGCTCAATGTAAAAGAAAAAACAACATATAAAGCAAAATTATCTATTTCCTTAAATTACAGTTTCTGGAATGGGAAAAAATTCATAAGCATAGGCCTCTTGATAGAGAAGAAAGCAGGAGGCAAACATCAATACATCAATGGGGTATTGAAATAATGAAAAAAATTTGGCGCCAAGTATGACGCACAACCCAAAAATGACCGGAAATGAAACACTTGCGTCACTAATGACGCCGCTGTGTGAAAGGTTTCGGCGTCACATATGACGCCGTAAATTACGAAGTTGCGTCATAAACGTATTTTCTCGCGCAAAAAAAGTTTGCGCCAAAAATGACGCAATAAAGTCTAGCATTTGACGCACCCGCGGGCCTAACACCCGCAATTGCAAAAAGTAGTCAAATTGAAAAAAAGACTAAACCCCATGTAAGAAATAAATTTCTTAAAGTGTTTACATTCCCAAATATGAAACTGACAGTCTGCAGAAGGAAATACATGAACCTGACTCATGGCAAATCTAAGTACAATACATATATTTAGAACTTTATATAATTGCATAAAGTGCCAAACCATAGCTGAGAGTGTCTTAAGTAACAAAAACATACTTACCAAAAGACACCCATCCACATATAGCAGATAGCCAAACCAGTACTAAAACAGTTATTAGTAGAGGTAATGGTAAATTGAGAGTATATCGTCGATCTGAAAAGGGAGGTATGAGATGAATCTCTACGACCAATAACAGAGAACCTATGAAATAGACCCCCGTTAGGGAAATCATCGTATTCAAATAAGTGATACTCCCTTCACGTCCCTCTGACATTCGCTGTACTCAGAGGAATCGGGCTTCAACAATGCTGAGAAGCGCATATCAACGTAGAAATCTTAGCACAAACTTACTTCACCACCTCCATAGGAGGTAAAGTTTGTAAAACTGAATTGTGGGTGTGGTGAGGGGTGTAATTTATAGGCATTTTGAGGTTTGGGAAACTTTGCCCCTCCTGGTAGGATTGTATATCCCATATGTCACTAGCTCATGGACTCTTGCCAATTACATGAAAAAAAATGCAAACAGCCTTTTGAGCATAAAAAAGGCAAGAGGCATATAGGAAGTGGGGTTTAAATAATACAATTATTTGGCGCCAAGTATGATGCACAATGCAAAATGACATTTTTGGCTCTAACAACATCTGGAAATGACGCAACTCGCTTAATGGCAGACGCAACCTTGTGCAAGGAAACCTGGCGTTAACTAGGATGCCGGAAATTACGAATTTGCGTCACCGAACGTACCTTTGCGCCGAAAAAATTCTTGCGCCAATAATGACGCAATAAATATCAACATTTTGTGACCTCGCAAGTCTAATTTTGCCCGCAAAAAATTAATGAAAAAGCAGTCAATTTTGAAGAAAAGACTATACCCCAGGTAAGAAAAAATAACTTCCTAAATATCGCCTAGATTTAGAGTTCTGCGTTAGCCGTCAAAAGCAGCAGTAAGGGGTCCTAACGCTGCTTTTGGCCGCCCGCTGGTATTTAGAGTCGGCGAGGTAAAGGTGTACCGCTCACTTTCAAGCCACGACTTTTCCATACCGCAGATCCCCTTACGCCAACTGCGTATCCTATATTTTCAATGGGATCTTCCCAACGCTGGTATTTAGAGTCTTGGCTGAAGTGAGCGTTACACCTCTACCGACAAGACTCCTAACGCCCATGGAAAGGCTGTAGTTAAGAGCTTTATGGGCTAACTCTGGTATATAAAGCTCTTAACTACAGTGCTCTAAAGTACATTAACACCCATAAACTACCTCTGTACCCCTAAACCGAGGTCCCCCCACATCGCCGCCACTATAATAAATATTTTTAACCCCTAATCTGCCGACCACACATCGCCGCCACCTACATTATCCCTATGAACCCCTAATCTGCTGCCCCTAACATCGCAGACACCTACATAATATTTATTAACCCCTAATCTGCCCCCCCCCCCCCAACGTCGCTGCCACCTAACTTCAAGTATTAACCCCTAATCTGCCGACCGGACCTCACCGCTACTATAATAAATGTATTAACTCCTAAAGCTAAGTCTAACCCTAACCCTAACACCCCCCTAAATTAAATATAATTTTACTCTAACGAAATAAATTAATTCTTATTAACTAAAGTATTCCTATTTAAAACTAAATACTTACCTGTAAAATAAACCGAAATATAGCTACAATATAACGAATAATTATATTGTAGCTATTTTAGGATTTATATTTATTTTATAGGCAACTTTGTATTTATTTTAACTAGGTACAATAGCTATTAAATAGTTATTAGCCAATAGAATGCGAGCTCAATCTGATTGGCTGATTGGATCAGCCAATCGGATTGAACTTGAATCTGATTGGCTGATTGAATCAGCCAATCAGATTTTTCCTACCTTAATTTCGATTGGCTGATATCCTATCAGCCAATCAGAATTCGAGGGACGCCATCTTGGATGACGTCATTTAAAGAAACCTTCATTCGGCGAGTAGGCGTCGGTTGAAGAGGATGGATCCGCGTCGGCTGGGAAGAAGATGGCTCCGCTCTGGATGGATGAAGATAGAAGATGCTGCTTGGATGAAGATGTCTGCCGGTCCGGATAGGATGAAGTCTTCTGCCGGTCTGGATGTCCTCTTCTGCCCCATCGGATGAAGACTTCGGCCCGGCTGGGTGAAGACAACTCAAGGTAGGGACATCTTCAGGGGGGTAGTGTTAGGTTTATTTAAGGGGGGTTTGGGTGGGTTAGAGTAGGGGTATGTGGGTGGTGGGTTTTAATGTTGGGGGGGTTGTAATTTTTTTTACAGGCAAAAGAGCTGATTACTTTGGGGCATGCCCCGCAAAAAGCCATTTTAAGGGCTGGTAAAAGAGCTGATTACTTTCTAATGTAGAATAGGGTAGGGACTTTTATTATTTTTTTTTATTATTTATTTTATTAGGGGGCTTAGATTAGGTGTAACTAGTTTAAAATTCTTGTGATAGTGTTTTATTTTCTGTAATTTAGTGTTTTTGCTTTTTTTGTAATTTAGTTTATTTAATTGTATTTAATTGTAGGTATTGGTAGCTAATTTATTTAATTAATTCAATGATAGTGTAGTGTTAGGTTTAATTGTAACTTAGGTTAGGATTTATTTTACAGGTAATTTTGTAATTATTTTAACTAGGTAGCTATTAAATAGTTAATAACTATTTAATAGCTATTGTACCTAGTTAAAATAAATACAAAGTTGCCTGTAAAATAAATATAAATCCTAAAATAGCTACAATATAATTATTCGTTATATTGTAGCTATATTAGGGTTTATTTTACAGGTAAGTATTTAGTTTTAAATAGGAATACTTTAGTTAATAAGAGTTAATTTATTTTGTTAGATTAAAATTATATTTAATTTAGGGGGGTGGGTTAGACTTAGCTTTAGGGGTTAATACATTTATTATAGAAACGGCGAGGTCCGGTCGGCAGATTAGGGGTTAATACTTGAAGTTAGGTGGCGGAGACGTGGGGGGGCAGATTAGGGGTTAATAAATATTATGTAGGTGTCAGCGATGTTGGGGGCAGCAGATTAGGGGTTCATACGGATAATGTAGGTGGCGGCGATGTCCGGAGCGGCAGATTAGGGGTTAATTGTGTAATGCAGGTGTCAGCGATAGCGGGGTCGGCAGATTAGGGGTTAATAAGTGTAAGGTTCATGTTAGGGTGTTAGGTGCAGACTTAGAAAGTGTTTCCCCATAGGAAACAATCAGGCTATGTTGGGAGCTTAACGCTGCTTTTTTGCAGGTGTTAGGTTTTTTTATCAGCCCAAACTGCCCCATTGTTTCCTATGGGGGAATCGTGCACGAGCACGTTTTGCCAGCTTACCGCTACCGTAAGCAACGCTGGTATTGAGGGTTGAAGTGGCGGTAAATTCGGCTCAACGCTCCTTTTTTGGAGCCTAACGCAGCCCTTCAGACAACTCTAAATACCAGCGTTGTTTGGAAGCAGCGGTAGGAAAAAAAGCTGTGTTAGCTACGCGGGTCTTTACCGACAAAACTCTAAATCTAGCCGTATGTTTCCCAATTTTGAAACTGATAGTCTGCAAAAGGAAATATACACAAACCTGAATCATGGCAAATATAAGTACAATACATATATTTAGAACTTTATATAAATACATAAAGTGCCAAACCATAGCTGAGAGTGTCTTAAGTAATGAAAACATACTTACCGAAAGACACCCATCAACATATAGCAGATAGCCAAACCAGTACTGAAACAGTATCAGTAGAGGTAATGGAATATGAGAGTATATAGTCGATCTGAAAAGAGAACCTTTGAAAAGATTTCCCGTGAGGAAAACCATAGAATCAATAGGTGATACATCCCTCTGACAAACACTGTACTCAGAGGAATCGGGCTTCAAAATGCTGAGAAGCTCATATCACAGAAGAAAATCAAGCACAAACTTTCTTCACCACCTCCATAGAGGCAAAGTTTGTAAAAACTGAATTGTGTGTGTGGTGAGGGGTGTATTTATAGGCATTTTGAGGTTTGGGAAAGGTTGTCCCTCTTGGTAGGATTGTATATCCCATATGTCACTAGCTCATGAACTCTTGCCTATTACATGAAAGAAATAATGTTTTGAATCCAGGGATTTTGGACAGATTGTAACCAAGCTTTCTGAAAAAGTCTAATTTGCCACCTGAAAGCAATACTGGGTTGGGGGCTGTACCTTCATGCAGTCTTAGAGGCCTGGTTATAATTCTTATTCTGTTTGGATTTGTTCCAATTGTGGGTCTCCTGACTGAGCCGTAAGGTTTATGGTAGGAGAGTGTTTTCTGCTCTCTAATCTGACAAAAGGAATGAAAACTATTGGGAGCCTTAAAATTTCCCTTTGGACTTTTTGTCTTGAGGAAGAAAAGAAAGCTCATTTAACTCCAGTAATAGTAGAAATAATAGAATGCAGTTGAGACCCAAATAATTTCTGTGGAAATAAAGGGACAGTAATCTAGTTTTAGACACCATGTCAGCATTTCATGATTTAAGCCATATGGCTCTTCTGGTTATGTTCTGGGATTTGTTTTCCTGGAAAAACTTAAGTTCGTTACTCTTCCGCTAGAGACATGTTTTTGATGTTAATTTTCATATCATCAAATACTGCATTACAAATAAAGTTGTTTGCATTTTGAAGTAAATTCAACAGATTAGAATATTCAGGGTCAGCGGACAACTGCTGTTCAAGACTGGTTAATCAGAAAGTTGAAGCAGCAGCCACCTCAGCAATAGATATAGCTGGTCAAAGTATATAGACAGTATATAGAAATGCCCTACTTAAATAAAATTCAAGTTTTCGATCTAAAGGGACTTTAAAAGAAGTACCGTCTCCTAGAGCAGTGATTTTTAACCTTTTTTTTGCCGTGGCACACTTTTTTACATTAAAAAAATCCTGTGGCACACCACCATCCCAAAATTTTAAAAAAATCACACATTGTAGCCTAATACAGCATATATATATACACATACACACAAACACACACATACTGTATGTATTGTGCTGTTATACCATGCTTCCTACAAACTACCCCTGCACTGGGAGTAAAAAACAAGCAAAGTTTAAAAAATATGTCACACTGTTGTCAGTCTGCCGTGGCACACCTGAGGATCTCTCACGGCACACTAGTGTGCCACAGCACACTGGTTGAAAAACACTGTCCTAGAGGAATAGTAGTGCGTTTAGCTAGAGTCAAAATGGAGCCATCAACTTTGGGAACGGTTTCCCATAACTCTAAGTTAGCAGCAGGTAAAGGACATTTTTTTTTTTAAAACCTTGTAGAGGGATTAAAAGAGACACCTGGCTTAGACCATTCCTTAGCAATCATATCAGAGGCATAGATACAAGGTAATTACAAAAAAATCACAACAATTACAGGGTTTATCGTCAGAAGGTTTAGCTTTTTCAATCCCTAAAGTGACTAAGACTTCCTTCAAAAGAGAACAAATGTTCTATTTTAAATAAAAAGGAAGAATTATAAGGTTCTACGTCCGATGAGGGAGCCTCACTGTGAGAGGAATCCTCATCATTCGAAGATACTTAAGCATTTTGTAGGTTAGTATTTTGTAGTCAGGTTACTAGTAAAAGGTAAAATTGGAACCAACTATTTTTCGTTTATTTGAAGGCAGTAGTGCAGCCAGGGCCTTTGCATTGGCAGTAGTAATGGCGTTTTTCATTGCTGTAGGTGCCATCTGCATTCATCTGTAAGGAGGAGACAGTAGGTGCATCAGTTGTTTTACAATAAGCACACTTAGCTTTGGTAATAAGTTGTTCAGTAGACCAAGTTCCTATAGTAATTTTAGGGACAGATTGGCTGCTCCATCATGGCAAAAAATGCCCTCTTTATATAGTGTTGCATGGACGTTAAAGCGATAAGCAATATGCAGTCTAGTTAAGCAGTAACTCAGTGCACAATTTTCAATACTAATTTATAGAGAAAAAAAAGGCACGCTAGTGTGTGCATCCGTTGATGCGCCCTGCCGCCAATAGTGACGCATGTTTCAAATTCACACTGTGTTCTAAAAAAAGGCGTGCGAATCAGACAAGTATATGTGCGCCAGGTTTTAACACATGCGTGTGCATGTTAAAATTATTTAGAGAAAAAAATATAAGCAAGGGGAATAGTATGAATCTGTCCCAGGGCCACACATATACATACATAGTTTAACTTTTAAACATGTTAAAAGTGCCCATAAACATAGCTATGAGTGTCTATTAAAAAAACACAAAACATACTTACTCATAGACACTCGTCCACTTAGTAGCAAACCAGTACTGAAACATATCAGCAGATGTAATGGAATAAAACATAATTTATGCTTACCTGATAAATTTATTTCTCTTGTAGTGTGTTCAGTCCACAGGTCATCCATTACTTATGGGATATATTCTCCTTCCCAACAGGAAGTTGCAAGAGGATCACCCAAGCAGAGCTGCTATATAGCTCCTCCCCTCACATGTCATATCCAGTCATTCGACCGAAACAAGACGAGAAAGGAGAAACTATAAGGTGCAGTGGTGACTGGAGTTATAATTTTAAAATATAGAACCTGCCTGAAAAAGACAGGGCGGGCCGTGGACTGAACACACTACAAGAGAAATAAATTTATCAGGTAAGCATAAATTATGTTTTCTCTTGTTAAGTGTGTTCAGTCCACGGGTCATCCATTACTTATGGGATACCAATACCAAAGCTAAGTACACGGATGATGGAAGGGACAAGGCAGGAACATTAAACAGAAGGAACCACTGCCTGTAGAACCTTTCTCCCAAAACCAGCCTCCGAAGAAGCGAAAGTGTCAAATTTGTAAAATTTGGAAAAAGTATGAAGTGAAGACCAAATTGCAGCCTTGCAAATCTGTTCAACAGAGGCCTCATTCTTAAAGGCCCAGGTGGAAGCCACAGCTCTAGTGGAATGAGCTGTAATTCTTTCAGGAGGCTGCTGTCCAGCAGTCTCATAGGCTAAACGTATTATGCTACGAAGCCAAAAAGAGAGAGAGGTAGCCGAAGCCTTTTGACCTCTCCTCTGTCCAGAGTAAACGACAAACAGAGAAGAAGTTTGTCTAAAATCTTTAGTTGCCTGTAAGTAGAACTTCAGAGCACGGACCACATCTAGATTATGCAAAAGACGTTCCTTCTTTGAAGAAGGATTAGGACATAATGATGGAACAACAATCTCTTGATTGATATTCCTGTTAGAAACAACCTTAGGTAAAAACCCAGGTTTAGTACGCAGAACTACCTTATCTGAATGAAAGATCAGATAAGGAGAATCACAATGTAAGGCAGATAACTCTTCGAGCCGAGGAAATAGCCATCAAAAACAAAACTTTCCAAGATAAAAGCTTAATATTAATGGAATGAAGGGGTTCAAACGGAACACCCTGAAGAACTTTAAGAACCAAGTTTAAGCTCCACGGAGGAGCAACAGCTTTAAACACAGGCTTAATTCTAGCCAAAGCCTGACAAAAGGCCTGGACGTCTGGATGCTCTGCCAGACGTTTGTGTAAAAGAATAGACAGAGCTGAAATCTGTCCCTTTAGCGAACTAGCGGATAAACCCTTTTCTAAACCCTCTTGTAGAAAAGCTAATATCCTAGGAATCCTAACCTTACTCCATGAGTAACTCTTGGATTCGCACCAATATAAATATTTACGCCATATCTTATGGTAAATTTTTCTGGTCACAGGTTTCCGAGCCTGTATTAATGTATCAATAACCGAATCCGAAAACCCACGCTTTGATAGAATCAAGTGTTCAATTTCCAGGCAGTCAGCCTCAGAGAAATTAGGTTTGGATGGTTGAAAGGACCCTGAATTAGAAGGTCCTGCCTCAGAGGAAGAGACCATGGTGGACAGGACGACATTTCCACTAGGTCTGCATACCAGGTCCTGCGTGGCCACGCAGGCGCTATCAGAATTACCGATGCCCTCTCCTGTTTGATCCTGGCAATCAGCCGAGGTAGCAACGGAAATGGTGGAAACACATAAGCTATGTTGAAAACCCAAGGGGCTGCTAATGCATCTACCAGCACCGCTCCCGGGTCCCTGGACCTGGATCCGTAACAAGGAAGCTTCGCGTTCTGGCGAGATGCCATGAGATCCAGATCCGGTTTGCCCCAACGACGAATCAGTTGAGCAAATACCTCCGGGTGAAGTTCCCACTCTCCCGGATGAAAAGTCTGGCGACTTAGGAAATCCGCCTCCCAGTTCTCTACGCCTGGGATGTGAATCGCTGACAGGTGGCAAGAGTGAGACTCTGCCCAGCGAATTATCTTCAAGCCTTCCAACATCGCTAGGGAACTCCTGGTTCCCCCTTGATGATTGATGTAAGCCACAGTCGTGATATTGTCCGACTGAAATCTGATGAACCTCAGCTTTGCTAACTGAGGCCAAGCCAGAAGAGCATTGAATATTGCTCTTAATTCTAGAATGTTTATTGGGAGGAGTTTCTCCTCCTGAGTCCACGATCCCTGAGCCTTCAGGGAATTCCAGACTGCTCCCCAGCCTAGAAGGCTGGCATCCGTTGTTACAATCGTCCAATCTGGCCTGCGAAAGGTCATTCCTTTGGACAGATGAACCGGTGACAACCACCAGAGAAGCGAATCTCTGGTCTCCTGGTCCAGATTTAGCAAAGGGGACAGATCTGAGTAATCCCCGTTCCATTGACTGAGCATGCATAGTTGCAGCGGTCTGAGATGCAGGCGCGCAAATGGCACTATGTCCATTGCCGCTACCATTAAGCCGATTACCTCCATGCAGTGAGCTACCGATGGGCTTGGAATAGAATGAAGGACACGGCAAGCATTGAGAATCTTTGATAACCTGGACTCCGTCAGGTAAATCTTCATCTCTACAGAATCTATAAGAGTCCCTAGAAAAGGAACCCGTGTGAGTGGTAACAGAGAACTCTTTTCCACGTTCACTTTCCACCCATGCGACCTCAGAAATGCTAGAACTATCTCTGTATGAGACTTTGCATTCTGAAAACTTGACGCTTGTATCAGAATGTCGTCTAGGTACGGAGCCACCGCTATGCCTCGTGGTCTTAGTACCGCCAGAAGTGAGCCCAGAACCTTCGTAAAAATTCTCGGGGCCGTGGCTAACCCGAAGGGAAGAGCCACAAACTGGTAATGCCTGTCTAGAAAGGCAAACCTCAGGTACCGATAATGATCTTTGTGAATCGGTATATGAAGGTAAGCATCCTTTAAGTCCACCGTGGTCATATATTGACCCTCTTGGATCATGGGTAGGATGGTTCGAATGGTTTCCATCTTGAACGATGGTACCCTTAGGAATTTGTTTAAGATCTTTAAGTCCAAGATTGGTCTGAAGGTTCCCTCTTTTTTGGGAACCACAAATAGATTTGAGTAAAATCCTTGTCCCTGTTCCGATCGCGGAACTGAGTGGATCACCCCCATGATTAAGAGGTCTTGTACACATTGTAGAAATGCCTCTCTCTTTACTAGGTTTGTCGATAACCTCGAAAGATGGAACCTCCCTTGTGGAGGAGAGGATTTGAAATCCAGAAGGTATCCCTGAGATATAATCTTTAACGTCCAGGGATCCTGCACATCTCTTGCCCAAGCCTGGGCAAAGAGAGAAAGTCTGCCCCCCACTAAATCTGTCTCTGGATAGGGGGCCCTGACTTCATGCTGTCTTAGGGGCGGGAGTAGGCTTTCTGGCCTGCTTGCACTTGTTCCATGACTGGTTGCCTTTCCAACCTTGTCTGTAACGAGCAGTAGTTCCTTCCTGTTTTGGAGCGGAGGAAGTCGATGCTGCTCCTGCCTTGAAGTTACGAAAGGCATGAAAAACAGAATTTATGTTTACCTGATAAATTACTTTCTCCAACGGTGTGTCCGGTCCACGGCGTCATCCTTACTTGTGGGATATTCTCTTCCCCAACAGGAAATGGCAAAGAGCCCAGCAAAGCTGGTCACATGATCCCTCCTAGGCTCCGCCTACCCCAGTCATTCGACCGACGTTAAGGAGGAATATTTGCATAGGAGAAACCATATGTTACCGTGGTGACTGTAGTTAAAGAAAATAAATTATCAGACCTGATTAAAAAAACCAGGGCGGGCCGTGGACCGGACACACCCGTGGAGAAAGTAATTTATCAGGTAAACATAAATTCTGTTTTCTCCAACATAGGTGTGTCCGGTCCACGGCGTCATCCTTACTTGTGGGAACCAATACCAAAGCTTTAGGACACGGATGAAGGGAGGGAGCAAATCAGGTCACCTAAATGGAAGGCACCACGGCTTGCAAAACCTTTCTCCCAAAAATAGCCTCAGAAGAAGCAAAAGTATCAAATTTGTAAAATTTAGAAAAAGTGTGCAGTGAAGACCAAGTCGCTGCCTTACATATCTGATCAACAGAAGCCTCGTTCTTGAAGGCCCATGTGGAAGCCACAGCCCTAGTGGAGTGAGCTGTGATTCTTTCAGGAGGCTGCCGTCCGGCAGTCTCATAAGCCAATCGGATAATGCTTTTAATCCAGAAGGAGAGAGAGGTAGAAGTTGCTTTTTGACCTCTCCGTTTACCAGAATAAACAACAAACAAAGACAAAGTTTGTCTGAAATCCTTAGTAGCTGCTAAGTAAAATTTGAGAGCACGAACTACATCCAAGTTGTGCAACAAACGTTCCTTCTTTGAAACTGGATTAGGACACAAAGAAGGCACAACTATCTCCTGGTTAATGTTTTTGTTAGAAACAACTTTTGGAAGAAAACCAGGTTTAGTACGCAAAACCACCTTATCTGCATGGAACACCAGATAAGGAGAAGAACACTGCCGAGCAGATAATTCTGAAACTCTTCTAGCAGAAGAAATTGCAACCAAAAACAAAACTTTCCAAGATAATAACTTAATATCAACAGAATGTAAGGGTTCAAACGGAACCCCCTGAAGAACTGAAAGAACTAGGTTGAGACTCCAAGGAGGAGTCAAAATTTTGTAAACAGGCTTGATTCTAACCAGAGCCTGAACAAAGGCTAGAACATCTGGCACAGCTGCCAGCTTTTTGTGAAGTAACACAGACAAGGCAGAAATCTGTCCCATCAAGGAACTTGCAGATAATCCTTTTTCCAATCCTTCTCGAAGGAAGGATAGACTCTTAGGAATCTTAACCTTGTCCCAAGGGAATCCTGCAGATTCACACCAACAGATATACCAAATTATGTGGTAATTTTTCTGGTTACAGGCTTTCAGGCCTGAACAAGAGTATTAATAACAGAATCTGAGAACCCTCGCTTTGATAAGATCAAGCGTTCAATCTCCAAGCAGTCAGCTGGAGTGGGTCGAACGGACCTAGAACAAGAAGGTCTCGTCTCAAAGGTAGCTTCCATGGTGGAGCCGATGACATATTCACCAGATCTGCATACCAAGTCCTGCGTGGCCACGCAGGAGCTATCAAAATCACCGACGCCCTCTCCTGATTGATCCTGGCTACCAGCCTGGGGATGAGAGGAAACGGCGGGAACACATAAGCTAGTTTGAAGGTCCAAGGTGCTACTAGTGCATCCACTAGAGCCGCCTTGGGATCCCTGGATCTGTACCCGTAGTAAGGAACTCTGAAGTTCTGACGAGAGGCCATCAGATCCATGTCTGGAATGCCCCACGGTTGAGTGACTTGGGCAAAGATTTCCGGATGGAGTTCCCACTCCCCCGGATGCAATGTCTGACGACTCAGAAAATCCGCTTCCCAATTTTCCACTCCTGGGATGTGGATAGCAGACAGGTGGCAGGAGTGAGACTCCGCCCATAGAATGATTTTGGTCACTTCTTCCATCGCTAGGGAACTCCTTGTTCCCCCCTGATGGTTGATGTATGAACTTGGCCCTCGCTAGCTGAGGCCAAGCTTTGAGAGCATTGAATATCGCTCTCAGTTCCAGAATATTTATCGGTAGAAGAGATTCTACCCGAGACCAAAGACCCTGAGCTTTCAGGGATCCCCAGACCGCGCCCCAGCCCATCAGACTGGCGTCGGTCGTGACAATGACCCACTCTGGTCTGCGGAAGGTCATCCCTTGTGACAGGTTGTCCAGGGACAGCCACCAACGGAATGAGTCTCTGGTCCTCTGATTTACTTGTATCTTCGGAGACAAGTCTGAATAGTCCCCATTCCACTGACTGAGCATGAACAGTTGTAATGGTCTTAGATGAATGCGCACAAAAGGAACTATGTCCATTGCCGCTACCATCAAACCTATCACTTCCATGCACTGCGCTATGGAAGGAAGAGGAACGGAATGAAGTATCCGACAAGAGTCTAGAAGTTTTGTTTTTCTGGCTTCTGTCAGAAAAATCCTCATTTCTAAGGAGTCTATTATAGTTCCCAAGAAGGGAACCCTCGTTGACGGAGATAGAGAACTCTTTTCCACGTTCACTTTCCATCCGTGAGATCTGAGAAAGGCCAGGACAATGTCCGTGTGAGCCTTTACTTGAGGAAGGGACGACGCTCGAATCAGAATGTCGTCCAAGTAAGGTACTACAGCAATGCCCCTTGGTCTTAGCACCGCCAGAAGGGACCCTAGTACCTATGAGAAAATCCTAGGAGCAGTGGCTAATCCGAAAGAAAACGCCACGAACTGGAAATGCTTGTCCAGGAATGCAAACCTTAGGAACCGATGATGTTCCTTGTGGATAGGAATATGTAGATACGCATCCTTGAAATCCACCTTGGTCATGAATTGACCTTCCTGGATGGAAGGAAGAAGTGTTCGAATGGTTTCCATCTTGAACGATGGAACCTTGAGAAACTTGTTCAAGATCTTGAGATCTAAGATTGGTCTGAACGTTCCCTCTTTTTTGGGAACTATGAACAGATTGGAGTAGAACCCCATCCCTTGTTCTCCTAATGGAACAGGATGAATCACTCCCATTTTTAGCAGGTCTTCTACCCAATGTAAGAATGCCTGTCTTCTTATGTGGTCTGAAGACAACTGAGACCTGTGGAACCTCCCCCTTGGAGGAAGACCCTTGAACTCCAGAGAATAACCTTGGGAGACTATTTCTAGCGCCCAAGGATCCAGAACATCTCTTGCCCAAGCCTGAGCGAAGAGAGAGAGTCTGCCCCCCACCAGATCCGGTCCCGGATCGGGGGCCCGCATTTCATGCTGTCTTGGTAGCAGTGGCAGGTTTCCTGGCCTGCTTTCCTTTGTTCCAGCCTTGCATAGGTCTCCAGGCTGGATTGGCTTGAGAAGTATTACCTTCCTGCTTAGAGGACGTAGCCCTTGGGGCTGATCCGTTTCTGCGAAAGGGACGAAACTTAGGTTTATTTTTGGTCTTGAAAAGACCTATCCTGAGGAAGGGCGTGGCCCTTGCCCCCAGTGATATCAGAGATAATCTCTTTCAAGTCAGGGCCAAAGAGTGTTTTCCCCTTGAAAGGAATGTCAAGCAATTTGTTCTTGGAAGACGCATCCGCTGCCCAAGATTTTAACCAAAGCGCTCTGCGCCACAATAGCATACCCAGAATTTTTTCGCCGCTAACCTAGCCAATTGCAAGGTGGCGTCTAGGGTGAAAGAATTAGCCAATTTAAGAGCACGAATTCTGTCCATAATCTCCTCATAAGAAGAAGAATTACTAATAATCGCCTTTCCTAGCTCATCAAACTAGAAACACGCGGCTGCAGTGACAGGGACAATGCATGCAATTGGTTGTAGAAGGGAACCTTGCTGAACAAACATCTTTTTTAGCAGACCTTCTAATTTTTTATCCATAGGATCTTGGAAAGCACAACTATCTTCTATGGGTATAGTGGCGCGCTTGTGTAGAGTAGAAACCGCCCCCTCGACCTTGGGGACTGTCTGCCATCAGTCCTTTCTGGGGTCGACTATAGGAAAACAATTTTATAAATATGGGGGGAGGTACTAAAGGTATACCGGGCCTGTCCCATTCTTTACTAACAATGTACGCCACCCGCTTGGATATAGGAAAAGCTTCGGGGGGCCCCGGGGCCTCTAAGAACTTTTCCATTTTACATAGTGGTTCTGGAATGACCAGATAATCACAATCATCCAAATTGGATAACACCTCCTTAAGCAGAGCGCGGAGATGTTCCAACTTAAATTTAAAAGTAATCACATCAGGTTCAGCTTGTTGAGAAATGTTTCCTGAATCTGAAATTTCTCCCTCAGACAAAACCTCCCTGGCCCCCTCAGACTGGTGTAGGGGCCCTTCAGAAACCATATCATCAGCGTTCTCATGCTCTACAGAATTTTCTAAAACAGAGCAGTCGCGCTTTCGCTGATAAGTGGGCATATTGGCTAAAATGTTTTTGATAGAATTATCCATTACAGCCGTTAAATGTTGCATAGTAAGGAGTATTGGCGCACTAGATGTACTAGGGGCCTCCTGTATGGGCAAGACTGGTGTAGACGAAGGAGGGGATGATGCAGTACCATGCTTACTCCCCTCACTTGAGGAATCATCTTGGGCATCATTTTTACTAAATTTTTTTATGACATAAAATACATATAGTTAAATGAGAAGGAACCTTGGTTTCCCCACAGTCAGAACACAATCTATCTGGTAGTTCAGACATGTTAAACAGGCATAAACTTGATAACAAAGCACAAAAAACGTTTCAAAATAAAACCGTTACTGTCACTTTAAATTTTAAACTAAACACACTTTATTACTGCAATTGCGAAAAAGTATGAAGGAATTGTTCAAAATTCACCAAAATTTCACCACAGTGTCTTAAAGCCTTAAAAGTATTGCACACCAAATTTGGAAGCTTTAACCCTTAAAATAACGGAACCGGAGCCGTTTTTATATTTAACCCCTTTACAGTCCCTGGAATCTGCTTTGCTGAGACCCAACCAAGCCCAAAGGGGAATACGATACCAAATGATGCCTTCAGAAAGACTTTTCTATGTATCAGAGCTCCACACACATGCAGCTGCATGCCATGCTGTCCTCAAAAACAAGTGCGCCATACCGGCGCGAAAATGAGGCTCTGACTATGATTAGGGAAAGCCCCTAAAGAATAAGGTGTCTAAAACAGTGCCTGCCGATATAATCATATCAAAATACCCAGAATAAATGATTCCTCAAGGCTAAATATGTGTTAATAATGAATCGATTTAGCCCAGAAAAAGTCTACAGTCTTAATAAGCCCTTGTGAAGCCCTTATTTACTATCTTAATAAACATGGCTTACCGGATCCCATAGGGAAAATGACAGCTTCCAGCATTACATCGTCTTGTTAGAATGTGTCATACCTCAAGCAGTAAGAGACTGCACACTGTTCCCCCAACTGAAGTTAATTGCTCTCAACAGTCCTGTGTGGAACAGCCATGGATTTTAGTTACGGTGCTAAAATCATTTTCCTCATACAAACAGAAATCTTCATCTCTTTTCTGTTTCTGAGTAAATAGTACATACCAGCACTATTTTAAAATAACAAACTCTTGATTGAATAATAAAAACTACAGTTAAACACTAAAAAACTCTAAGCCATCTCCGTGGAGATGTTGCCTGTACAACGGCAAAGAGAATGACTGGGGTAGGCGGAGCCTAGGAGGGATCATGTGACCAGCTTTGCTGGGCTCTTTGCCATTTCCTGTTGGGGAAGAGAATATCCCACAAGTAAGGATGACGCCGTGGACCGGACACACCTATGTTGGAGAAATTAGACTGTTTGGCCTTTGGTTTGGCCCTGTCCTGAGGAAGGGCGTGGCCCTTACCTCCCGTAATGTCAGCAATAATTTCCTTCAAGCCGGGCCCGAATAAGGTCTGCCCTTTGAAAGGAATGTTAAGTTGTTTAGACTTGGAAGTTACATCCGCTGACCAGGATTTAATCCAGAGCGCTCTGCGCGCCTGTATGGCGAATCCGGAATTTTTAGCCGTAAGTTTGGTTAGATGTACTACGGCATCTGAAACAAACGCATTAGCTTGCTTAAGGGTTCTAACTTTGCTCAAGGCCTCATCCAACGGCTCTGTGCGAATCGCCTCTTCCAGAGACTCAAACCAGAATGCCGCTGCAGCCGTGACAGGCGCAATGCATGCAAGAGGCTGCAATATAAAACCCTGTTGAACAAACATTTTCTTAAGATAACCCTCTAATTTTTTATCCATTGGATCTGAGAAAGCACAGCTATCCTCCACCGGGATAGTGGTACGCTTGGCTAACGTAGAAACTGCTCCCTCCACCTTAGGGACCGTCTGCCATAAGTCTCGTGTGGTGGCGTCTATAGGGAACATTTTTCTAAATATCGGGGGAGGGGAAAAAGGCACACCGGGTCTATCCCACTCCTTACTGATAATTTCTGTAAGTCTTTTTGGTATAGGAAAAACGTCAGTACACACCGGTACCGCATAGTATCTATCCAACCTACACAATTTCTCTGGAATTGCCACCGTGTCGCAATCATTCAGAGCCGCTAATACCTCCCCTAGTAACACACGGAGGTTCTCAAGCTTAAATTTAAAATTTTAAATTTCTGAATCAAACAAGGAATCAAACAAGGGCCCTCCCACTCCAATCACAACAGTGGGAGCCCTGATATAACTGTTTCCATGCAGAAAAATATGTTAGCCATGTGGAAAAAAACATGCCCAAAGCGATTTATCACCAAAGTACCTCACAAAAAACGAATAACATTCCAGTAAACGTTTTATTAAAAAACAACATTTTTCAATGTCATGCAAAGCTATCACTAAGCCTGCTACCAGTCGCTACCACTGCAGAGAAGGCTTAGGTATTATTTCAGTGTTAACAGTATTTTCTCAGTCAAATTCTAGTCCCTAGAATATAACTTGACTGCGCATACATTTATCAGCCTGATACCAGTTGCTACTACTGCATTTAAGGCTGTACTTACATCATACGGTAACAGCAGTATTTTCTTAGTCAATTCCATTCCCAGAAAATAAAGTACTGCACATACCTCATTTGCGGAGGACCCCGCATGCTATTCCCAGTTTCTGAAGTTACCCCACTCCTCAGAATGTCGAGAACAGCCAGTGGATCTTAGTTACGCCTGCTAAGATCATAGATAAAAAAATGCAGGCAGTTTCTTCTTCCAAATACTGCCTGAGATAGAAAAACAGCACACTCCGGTGCCATTTAAAATAACAAACTTTTGATTGAAGAATAGTTAAGTAAAAACTCCAGCTCCTCTCGCGACCTCCTTCTTTGTTGATGGTTGCAAGAGAATGACTGGATATGACATGTGAGGGGAGGAGCAATATAGCAGCTCTGCTTGGGTGATCCTCTTGCAACTTCCTGTTGGGAAGGAGAATATATCCCATAAGTAATGGATGACCCGTGGACTGAACACACTTAACAAGAGAAAATAGGAGTATAACGATTTGTAAAGGGAGGCAGAAGAGTCCCTGCAACCTAAATTACAGAGAGCCTATGAAGGATTTCCCATGAGGCGAAAACATGGTATCATGAGGCAGTACTCCAATTACATCCCTCTGACAAGCACTGTACTCTGAGGGGAACTAGGCTTCAATATGCTCTGAAGCACCTTCACAGAAGAAATCAGGCACATCATCATGCTTCAACCACCTCCAACGGAGGAAAAAGTTTAAAGGGTTATGAAACTCAAATTTTTTCTTGCTTACATTCCTGCTTTTCAAATAAAGATGCCATAAGAATGAACAAAAATTTATAATAGGAGTAAATTAGAAAGTTGCTTAAAATTGCATGTTCTATCTGAATCATGAAAGAAAATGAGGGTTTCATATCCCTTTAAAACTAAGGTATGAGTGAAGTGGGAGGGATTTTATAGGCTTTTGAGGTTTGAGAATCTTTGCCACCGCCTGGTAGGAATGTATATCCCATACATAACATCTTGTGGACTCTCACAAACCTATATCAAAGAGATCATAATTCTGTCACTATATAAATCCCTGGTAAGACCTCACCTTGAGTATGGAGTGGAGATCTGGGGATCAATCTCATAAATAGACATTGCAGACATAGATTTAAACTATAAGGATAGGTTTGCCAAACAAGTTTTGTTTTCTCTAGAGAAAAAAAAAGGCCCTTGAGAGCTGATATGATTACTTTATATACATAGTAAAATAGTAGATAAGGTTGGAAAAAAAAGGCACAAGCCCGTCGAGTTCAACCTATACAAATCTTAATATACTTACAAAAAAGCTCTAGTTGAGCTAAAATTTATCCCATTAAGAAAGGTGACCATTTTAACATATATTTCTGAATTTTGTTTCTAGTCAGAAATGTATGTAAACCATTTTTAAATGTATTTAAGGTGTTGGTATTTACTACCTCCTTAGGTAATGAGTTCCACAATTTGATTGTTCTTACAGTGAAACATTTTTTACGCTGCTGGAGATTAAAGGGAAAGTCAACACTAAAATTGTTATTGTTTAAAAAGATAGATAATGCCTTTACTACCCATATTCCCCAGCTTTGCACAACCAGCATTGATATATTAACATACTTTATAACATTTAAACCTCTACATTTCTGTCTGTTTCTAAGCCACTACAGACAGACTCTTATCACATGCTTTTTCATTTGCTTTTCACAACAGGAGACTGCTTGTTCATGTGGGCCATATAGATAACATTGTGTTCACGTCTGTGAAGTTATTTTAGAGTCAGCACAACATAGCACTAATTGGCTAATATGCTAGTCAATAGATAATAAATAAAAAGTCATGTGATCAGGAGGCTGTCAGAAGATGCTTAGATACAAGGTAATCACAGAGGTAAAAACATAATTTATGCAAGAACTTACCTGATAAATTCATTTATTTTATGTTGGCGAGAGTCCACGACCTATTACGTATGGGATATAATACTCAAGATGTGGAAGTCCACGAGTAACAATAAAGGGAGAGATTAAAATAAAAACAGCTATTTTAGCTGAGAAATTAAATCCAAAAAAGTATTTTTTTAAAAAAAAAAAAAAAAATCTTAAATCATAGGCACTAGAATCAAACCGAGACAGCTGTCTGAAGAACCTTTCTACCAAAAGCGTCAAAATGGTAGAATTTAGTAAAGGTATGCAAAGAAGACTAAATGGCCATTTTTTGCAAATTTGATCAACTAAAGCTTCATTCTTGAAAGCCCAAGATGTGGCAACTTATCTTGTAGAATGAGGAGTAATTCTCTGAGATGAAGACTAGCCCGCCTCCACATAAACGTTGTAAATTAAAAGTTATAACCAAGATGCTAAAGAAAAGGCAGAGGCTTTCTGACCTTTTCAGAAACCAGAAAAAAGAATAAATAGCATCTTTATAGTATTTCAAAGCTCTAACGACATCCAAAGAGTGTAAAGATCTTTGAATAGTAGTCTTAGGATTAGGACACAAAGAAAAAACAATTATTTCCCTATTAATGTTGTAAGAATTTACAACTTTAGGTAAAAATTTGAAATAAGTCTGCAAAACAGCTTTATTTTGATGAAAAATCAGATAAGGAGACTCACAAGAGAGAGCAGACAATTCAGAAACTCTTCTAGCAGAAGAAACAGCCAAAAGAAACAACACTTTCTGAGAAAGTAGTTTAATGTCCAAAGAATGCATAGGCTCAAAGGGGGGAGCCTGCAGTATCTTTAATACCATATTTAGATGCCAGGGAGGAGAAATGGATTTAATGACAGGTTTAATATGAATAAAAGCCTGAACAGAACAATGAATATCAGGAAAGTTGGCAATCTTTTTGTGAAAAAAACCCCAGAAAGAGCAGAGATTTGTCCTTTCAATGTATTGGCAGACAAACCTTTATCCAAACCATAATGAAGAAACTGGAGAATCCTAGGAATCCAAAAGGAATGCCAGGAATAATCATGAGAACACCATGAAATAACAGAATTTATGTTTACCTGATAAATTTCTTTCTCCAACGGTGTGTCCGGTCCACGGCGTCATCCTTACTTGTGGGATATTCTCTTCCCCAACAGGAAATGGCAAAGAGCCCAGCAAAGCTGGTCACATGATCCCTCCTAGGCTCCGCCTACCCCAGTCATTCGACCGACGTTAAGGAGGAATATTTGCATAGGAGAAACCATATGGTACCGTGGTGACTGTAGTTAAAGAAAATAAAATATCAGACCTGATTAAAAAAACCAGGGCGGGCCGTGGACCGGACACACCGTTGGAGAAAGAAATTTATCAGGTAAACATAAATTCTGTTTTCTCCAACATAGGTGTGTCCGGTCCACGGCGTCATCCTTACTTGTGGGAACCAATACCAAAGCTTTAGGACACGGATGAAGGGAGGGAGCAAATCAGGTCACCTAAATGGAAGGCACCACGGCTTGCAAAACCTTTCTCCCAAAAATAGCCTCAGAAGAAGCAAAAGTATCAAACTTGTAAAATTTGGTAAAAGTGTGCAGTGAAGACCAAGTCGCTGCCCTACATATCTGATCAACAGAAGCCTCGTTCTTGAAGGCCCATGTTCAGAATGTCGTCCAGGTAAGGTACTACTGCAATGCCCCTTGGTCTTAGCACCGCTAGAAGGGACCCTAGTACCTTTGTGAAAATCCTTGGAGCAGTGGCTAATCCGAAAGGAAGCGCCCCGAACTGGTAATGTTTGTCCAGGAATGCAAACCTTAGGAACCGATGATGTTCCTTGTGGATAGGAATATGTAGATACGCATCCTTTAAATCCACCGTGGTCATAAACTGACCTTCCTGGATGGAAGGAAGGATAGTTCGAATGGTTTCCATCTTGAACGATGGGACCTTGAGAAATTTGTTTAAGATCTTGAGATCTAGGATTGGTCTGAACGTTCCCTCTTTTTTGGGAACTATGAACAGATTGGAGTAGAACCCCATCCCTTGTTCTCTTAATGGAACAGGATGAATCACTCCCATTTTTAACAGGTCTTCTACACAATGTAAGAACGCCTGTCTTTTTATGTGGTCTGAAGACAACTGCGACTTGTGGAACCTCCCCCTTGGGGGAAGTCCCTTGAATTCCAGAAGATAACCCTGGGAGACTATTTCTAGCGCCCAAGGATCCAGAACATCTCTTGCCCAAGCCTGAGCGAAGAGAGAGAGTCTGCCCCCCACCAGATCCGGTCCCGGATCGGGGGCCAATATTTCATGCTGTCTTGGTAGCAGTGGCAGGTTTCTTGGCCTGCTTTCCCTTGTTCCAGCCTTGCATTGGTCTCCAAGCTGGCTTGGCCTGAGAAGTATTACCCTCTTGCTTAGAGGACGTAACACCTTGGGCTGGTCCGTTTTTACGAAAGGGACGAAAATTAGGTCTATTTTTTGCCTTGAAGGGCCGATCCTGAGGAAGGGCGTGGCCCTTACCCCCAGTGATATCAGAGATAATCTCTTTCAAGTCAGGACCAAACAGCGTTTTCCCCTTGAAAGGAATGTTTAGTAGCTTGTTCTTGGAAGACGCATCAGCCGACCAAGATTTCAACCAAAGCGCTCTGCGCGCCACAATAGCAAACCCAGAGTTCTTAGCCGCTAACTTAGCCAATTGCAAAGAGGCGTCTAGAGTGAAAGAATTAGCCAATTTGAGAGCATTGATTCTGTCCATAATCTCCTCATAAGGAGGAGAGTCACTATCGAGCACCTTAAGCAGTTCATCAAACCAGAAATATGCGGCTGTAGTGACAGGGACAATGCATGAAATGGGTTGTAGAAGGTAACCCTGCTGAACAAACATCTTTTTAAGCAAACCTTCTAATTTTTTATCCATAGGATCTTTGAAAGCACAACTATCCTCTATGGGAATAGTGGTGCGTTTGTTTAAAGTAGAAACCGCTCCCTCGACCTTGGGGACTGACTGCCATAAGTCCTTTCTGGGGTCGACCATAGGAAACAATTTTTTAAATATGGGGGGAGGGACGAAAGGAATACCGGGCCTTTCCCATTCTTTATTAACAATGTCCGCCACCCGCTTGGGTATAGGAAAAGCTTCTGGGAGCCCCGGCACCTCTAGGAACTTGTCCATTTTACATAGTTTCTCTGGGATGACTAAATTTTCACAATCATCCAGAGTGGATAATACCTCCTTAAGCAAAATGCGGAGATGTTCCAATTTAAATTTAAATGTAATCACATCAGATTCAGCCTGCTGAGAAATGTTCCCTAAATCAGTAATTTCTCCCTCAGACAAAACCTCCCTGGCCCCCTCAGATTGGGTTAGGGGCCCTTCAGAGATATTAATATCAGCGTCGTCATGCTCTTCAGTAACTAAAACAGAGCAGCCACGCTTACGCTGACAAGGGTTCATTTTGGCTAAAATGTTTTTGACAGAATTATCCATTACAGCCGTTAATTGTTGCATAGTAAGGAGTATTGGCGCGCTAGATGTACTAGGGGCCTCCTGAGTGGGCAAGACTCGTGTAGACGAAGGAGGGAATGATGCAGTACCATGCTTACTCCCCTCACTTGAGGAATCATCTTGGGCATCATTGTCATTATCACATAAATCACATTTATTTAAATGAATAGGAATTCTGGCTTCCCCACATTCAGAACACAGTCTATCTGGTAGTTCAGACATGTTAAACAGGCATAAACTTGATCAGAAAGTACAAAAAACGTTTTAAAATAAAACCGTTACTGTCACTTTAAATTTTAAACTGAACACACTTTATTACTGCAATTGCGAAAAAACATGAAGGAATTGTTCAAAATTCACCAAATTTTCACCACAGCGTCTTAAAGCCTTGAAAATATTGCACACCAATTTTGGAAGCTTTAACCCTTAAAATAACGGAACCGGAGCCGTTTTAAGCTTTAAACCCCTTTACAGTCCCTGGTATCTGCTTTGCTGAGACCCAACCAAACCCAAAGGGGAATACGATACCAAATGACGCCTTCAGAAGTCTTTTATAAGTATCAGAGCTCCTCTCACATGCGACTGCATGCCATGCCTCTCAAAAACAAGTGCGCAACACCGGCGCGAAAATGAGACTCTGCCTATGCTTTGGGAAAGCCCCTAAAGAATAAGGTGTCTAAAACAGTGCCTGCCGATATTATTAAATCAAAATACCCAGAATAAATGATTCCTCAAGGCTAAATAAGTGTTAATATCAATCGATTTAGCCCAAAAAAAGTCTACAGTTTAAATAAGCCCTTGTGAAGCCCTTATTTACAATCGTAATAAACATGGCTTACCGGATCCCATAGGGAAAATGACAGCTTCCAGCATTACATCGTCTTGTTAGAATGTGTCATACCTCAAGCAGCAAGAGACTGCAAACTGTTCCCCCAACTGAAGTTAATTGCTCTCAACAGTCCTGTGTGGAACAGCCATGGATTTTAGTTACGGTTGCTAAAATCATTTTCCTCATACAAACAGAATTCTTCATCTCTTTTCTGTTTCTGAGTAAATAGTACGTACCAGCACTATTTGAAAATAACAAACTCTTGATTGAATAATGAAAAACTACAGTTAAACACTAAAAAACTCTAAGCCATCTCCGTGGAGATGTTGCCTGTACAACGGCAAAGAGAATGACTGGGGTAGGCGGAGCCTAGGAGGGATCATGTGACCAGCTTTGCTGGGCTCTTTGCCATTTCCTGTTGGGGAAGAGAATATCCCACAAGTAAGGATGACGCCGTGGACCGGACACACCTATGTTGGAGAAATAAAAGTTTTCCAAACTTTGTGTTAGAACTTTCTTGAAACAGGCTTGCGAGATTGAATCTTAGTGTTAATCACAAGTCAGAGAAAACTCTATGACTGAGGACTAAACGCTCAATTTATATGTCATCAAGTTTAGAGATTTGAGGTCTGGATGGAAGAACGGAACTTGAGACAGGAGATCTGGCCTTAGAGGAAGAGGCCAAGGCGGGCAACTGGACATTCAGATAAGGTCTGCATACCAAATCCTGTGAGGCCATGCTGGGGCTATCAGAAACACATAAGATTGTTCCATTATGATTTTTGAGATCACTCTTGGTGTTAGAACCAGAGGAGGAAAAATGTAAGCAGGTTGGTAAGACTGTTGTGATATTGTCTGTCGGTTGAAGAAAGAACCTTACATTCGTTTTCAGAGGCCAAGCCTGAAGAACTCTGAAGAGAACATGGAGTCCCAAGATATTGATTGGTAACCTCGCCTCTCGATGATTCCAAACTCCTTGTGCTGTCAGAGACCCCAGACAGCTCCCCAACCTGTAAGACTTGCATCTGTGGTGATCACAGACCAGGTAGGACGAATAAAGAAAGCCCACTGAAAAAAGAAAATTTATGCTTACCTGTTCAATTTATTTATTTCTTGACACAGTGAGTCCATGGATCAACATAATTACTGCTGGGAATATCACTCCTGGCCAGCAGGAGGAGGCAAAGAGCACCACAGCAAAGCTGTTAAGTATCACTTCCCTACCCACAAACCCCAGTCATTAGACCAAAGGGAAAGGAGAAAGGAAGTAAAACAAGGTGCAGAGGTGCCTGAGGTTTATAAAAAAAATAAACTGTCTGAAAAATACAGGGCAGGCCGTGGACTCACCGTGTCAAGAAATAAATAAATATATCAGGTAAGCATAAATCTTCTTTTCTTTCTTATTAAACAGTGAGTACACGGATCATCATAATTACTGTTGGGAGCCAATACCCAAGCCAGAGGACACAGATGATAAGGGAGGGACAAGACAGTTAACCTAAACAGAAGGCACCACTGCTTGAAGAACCTTTCTCCCAAAAGAAGCCTTAGCCGAAGCAAAAGTATCAAACTTATAAAATTTAGAAAAAGTGTGTAAAGATGACCAAGTGGCAGTTTTGCAAATCTGTTCCACAGAAGCTTAATTTTTGAAGAAGAAGAAACAGCCCTTGTGGAATGAGCCGTGATTTTCTCAGGAGACTGCTGCCCAGCAGTCTCATATGCCAAGCAAATAACACTCCTCAGACAAAAAGAAAGAAGTAGCCGTAGCTTTCTGACCCTTGCGCTTCCCAGAAAAAAACAACAAAGAAGAAGACTGGCGAAAATCCTTAGTCACCTGCAAATAATACTTCAACGCACGAACCACATCCAAGTTGTGCAACAAACGCTCTTTATGAGAAGTAGGGTTAGGACACAAAGAAGGAACAACAATCTCTTGATTAATATTCAAATCCGAAAGCACTTTGGGAAGGAAATCTAAGGCAGTACGCGGGACCACCTTATCGGAAAGAAAAATAAGGTAAGGAGATTCACACTGCAACGCTGAGAGCTAGGAAACTCTTAGAGCCAAAGAAATTGCCACCAAAAATAAAACCTTCCAGGATAACATCTTAATATCCAAAGAATGCATAGGCTCAAACGGAGCCTGCTGAAGAACTCTAATAACCAGGTTAAGACTCCATGGAGGATTAACAAACTTAAACATAGGCCGGATTCTAACCAGGGCCTGCCAAAAAGATTGAACATCTGGCACGTTCACCAGACGCTTGTGTAACACAATAGATAAAGCAGAAATTTGACCCTTTAAGGTACTTGCAGATAACCCCTTCTCCAGACCCTTCTGGAGAAAAGACAAAATCCTAGGAATCCTAACTCTACTCCAAGAGAAACCTCTGGATTCACACCAATACAGATATTTACGCCATATTTTATAATAAATCCTCCTAGTCACCGGCTTACGAGCCTGAATCATGGTCTCCATGACCGACTCAGAAAACACATGCTTAAATAATATCAAGTGTTCTATCTCCAAGCAGTCGGCTTCAGAGAAACGAGATTTGGATGAAGGAAGGGCCCCTGAAGTAGAAGGTCCTTCCTCAATGGAAGTCTCCAAGGAGATGACATCTCCACCAGATTTGCATACCAGATTCTGCGAGGCCACGCCAGCACGACGAGAATCACAGACGCCCTCTCCTGTCTGATCCGAGCAATGACCCGAAGAAGGAGAGGGAACGGAGGAAAAACATGTGCTAGACAGAAATACAAAGGAACTGCCAGAGCATCTATAAGTACAGCCTGAGGATCCCTTGACCTCGACCCGTACCTCGAGAGCTTGGCATTTTGACGAGATGCCATGAGATCTAGCTGCCCCCACTTGAGAATCAAGCTGGAAAACACCTCCGGTTAAAGCTCCCACTCCCCGGATACAATTTCTGTCTGCCCAGAAAATCCGCTTCCCTATTGTCCACCCCTGGAATGTGGATCGCAGACAGACAGCAGTTGTGGGTCTCCGCCCACTGAATAATCTTGGCTACCTCTGTCAAGGCCAAGGAACTCAGAGTTCCTCCCTGATGATTGATGTAAGTCACTGAAGTTATGATGTCCGACTGAAACCTGATAAACTGGGCTGAAGCTAACTGAGGCCAGGCCAGAAGAGCATTGAAGATTGCCCTCAGCTCAAGGATGTTTATGGGGAGAACCGATTCCTCCCGGGACCAAAGCCCTCAATGAACCCCAGACTGCTCCTCATCCCAGTAGGCTGGCATCCGTGGTCACAATCACCCTGGTATGCCTGCGGAAGCAGGTTCTCTGGGAGAGATGTCCCTGAGACAACCACCACGGAAGAGATTCTCTTGCCACCTGATCCAGATTTATTTGCAGAGACGAACCGAGCAAACGGTATGATGTCCATAGCCGACACCATCAGACCAATTACCTCCATACACTGAGCTACTGACGGCCGAGGGGAGGACTGAAGAGCAAGACAAGAGTTGAAGATCTTTGTTTTTCTGGCCTCTGTCAAAAAAAATTTCATTGATAGGGAATCTATTATGGTTCCCAAGAACACCACCCTTGTAGCTGGATTCAAGGAACTTTTTCCCAAATTCACCTTCCAACCATGAGAACGCAGAAAAGACAGCAACATCTCTGTGTGTGAGTTTGCTTGTTGAAAAGATGGCGCCTGATCCAGAATGTCGTCCAGATAAGGCACCACAGCAACCCCCTGCAAACGGAGCCCCGCCAGCAATGTTCCCAGGACCTTTGAGAAAATCCTGGGAGCTGTAGCAAGACTGAATGGAAGAGCCACAAACTGAAAGTGTCTGTCTAGGAACGCAAACCTCAGAAACTAATAATGGTCCTTGTGGATGAGAATATGTAGATATGCATCCTTCAAATCTACTGTTGTCATGAATTGGCTCTCTTGAACTAAAGGAAGAATGGAACGAATAGTGTCCATTTTGAAAGACAGAACTCTGAGGAACTTGTTTACACTCTTGAGATCTAGAATGGGTCTGAAAGTTCCCTCCTTATAATCATATACCGCTGTCTTTGTGCTTTTTATTTATACCAGGCTGTTAATTATAAATAAAAAGCACAAAGACAGCGGTATATGATTATATACAAAGATCACACTTTAACTGTTGAAAGACTTCCAGGTCAAAGGAGGAGTGAACTTAGCAATTACAGGTGTGTTTGAGGTGTATTTAAGGAGAGCAACAAGCAGCATACAGCATCTTGAAAAAGCCCTGAGTGAAAGGGTGAAACGCGTAGAAAGGATTGTATGCGAGCTGCTGTGAGAGGTAACAGAAAGACACTTGAAAGGAGAAACTCTGCGTACTTGGTACTTAAGAGCAGAGCAACTATTGCATCTTCATTCCTTGCATGGGAGTCCGATTGTGGTAAGTAAGGCTTGCGCAAGTGAAGAACCACACAAAGTTTTCCAGCAGACTGAGACGTGCAGTGCACAGCGTGTCTCAGCGGGAGAAGACCAGCCGGAAGGAAAAGCCAAAAGCAGGTGAGAGTGTATATACACCTAAAGTTTCCTGCAGACGGCAGCCAAAGAGGTGAGAAATCATCTGAACACAAAGAGGCTGAAATAGATTAAGCATAAGGGAGCTACCTCCCATAAATCACAAGAACCAATATTTTATTATACTCTGAACTGTATAATCACCTTGTCTCAGAGCACAAAGTTTTTTAAAGAAATACACCCACACCAATTGCTAATAGAAGCAGAGACTGTAATTTGCAACTTAAAAGCACCTGCATCAATTGTCTGTGAAAACAGCATACAAAGGAAAGACTGTACTATCTGAAAAAAAGTTACAGCCTGCAGGCTATTAAAAAAAAAATAATAATAATTTAAAGGGATACCGCTGTCATTTATCACTGTGAATATGTTTTACATTTGAAGCATTAGAGCTGTGTTTTCTAACTGCATAGAAACGAAGCAGTCACTGTAGCAAGAATTTTAGAGATATTGTGTCTATCAAACGTTTTTTAAGATGTTTTAAAGCTGACAGTCAGTTAATATATATGATTTTAGATTTATTTGCATTATGAAAGCTTGAAGAAATTTTACTGTACAAGTTGGTCAAAAATACTGATAATAAAAGTTGTTATAGATTTGATTGAACTACAGAGTGGGAATCAGTTTGTTGGAAAATTGTGACTATCTAGATATAGTCTAAATTTAAATTTAGAAGAGAGTTTTGAGAATTATCCCTCACTATATACCAGTATTTAGTTACCCAATTGCTTTTTAGCGCCATCTACCCTTATTGTTATTTGTATACCATATTTGAACTATCTAGGAAGGAGGTAGTATATTAAGATTGGCTAGTTGGGAGAGCCAAGCGCATCACTTCACACTAAATCTATATTAGCTAATGATGGCTCAGATTCTAAAAGTCTATCCCTATAATGTAATGTTCTATCAATACATGATGAACAAAAAGGGATTGGAGGTTCCACATTAGAATCAAAACATAAGCTACATGTAACATCTTGCAGGCCTCCTGATCCATCTTTACCCAAAATAAACCAAACTGGACCTACTTAAGTTTGAAAATAAAAAAACGTTACTGTCACTTTAAATTTTAAAAGTAAAAAAATGTTTTCTATTTTTTGTTTAAAACAAATTACCACCAAACTACAGCACCCTATAACCCTCAGACAGCCTTCTGAGGTGCCTACCTGACCTCCTGAAGCCGGATAAATATCAATCAATGATCCGGACCCAAGAAAACAGTGCAAAGCGGCTACCAAGCGTCCCAGCAGAGATGCCGCAAACAACCTCCACTCCGGACCAGAACAAACAGGAAGAGTTCCAGAAAGGCGCGCAACCAAATTGTCGCCTCAGAAACCCGCCCCTCCTACTCGTGGGCGTTCCAAACAGACCGGCCGCCATTACCACTCTAAAAAAGCCGGTACCTACAGTGAACATGCAGCATACACACCGCTGCAAATAAAACAGAGCCTCTCCACAAAATAGCGTCCCTAGTGCCACCATATACTGCCAAATAAAATCCCAACAACACAAATAGGATTTTAGGTCCCAAAAACAAAATTAACAGTCAAAGTGCAATATTCTCCTCTTTATCTAAGAAAATAAAAACAGGCACTTACCTGACTTTCAATCTGCCCGGCAGCAGGGCAGCTCACATGGTGTGAGAAGGCACCCCCCCCCCCCCCCATAGAGCCGTGGAATACAAAGGAAAGACTGAATAATCCTAATCAGGCTTTCAAGATAGGGCAGCAACAAATATTTGGAAGGCACAGTAAGGATTAATGCCCATAAGTTTCCAAGTGCTAAAAAGCCACCACAGCTTTACTGAAGAGACTGACGTGGACTACAGCTAGACCCTAGGAAAGATCAGAACAACTTGCTCTGCGTTAGAAAATAAAAAAATCTTGATTGAAGAATCTTCTATCAAACACCTAAAAATGTACCACCTCCTTGCAACAGGCAAAGAGAATGACTGGGGTTTGTGGGCAGGGAAGTGATACTTAACAGCTTTGATGTGGTGCTCTTTGCCTCCTCCTGCTGGCCAGGAGTGATATTCCCAACAGTAATTATGATGATCCGTGGACTCACCATGTTGTTAGAAAGAAATAAAGTGATGGTTTAACCACCAAGTCAGAGAAAGTTGTGTGTTGGGATTTAAGAATATCAGTTGTGATATCCGATTATATAGAGAAGAAAAAGTGATTGGGATAGCGCTACGCAGCTGCGAGTCTTATAAAGTGAAATAAATATATATTAGTATGGATCTATTTTTATCTGAATATGAAGGTGTCCCTGTTTTGGGTTGTTCAATTATGGGATTACTATTTTGATATATAAGGATCCCCGGTTTATTTTGATCATATAACCTGGATGATAGAGTAATTTCTATATTTTTAAAATAGTCTTATGTCCTATGTTTTTTATATATAAGTATCTTATAGATATTATTATAAAATATGATGTAAAAGAAGAAGAGAGAGGAGCAAGTGCCTTAAGATATATGTATTTTATTCCTATACAGATAAGGTTCTTATCGTATAATAGTTAACAATAAAATCTAACACATAGATGCCGGCATCTAGATTTAAAACCACATTAAAACAGTTTTTTATTTGAAATTTATACTTGTTATATTCTATCAGTATTACTGCTGGTTTTGGACTATAACCGTGGTTTTATGAAAGCAGCTCTGATTGGCAACATCTGATAAAAAACAAAAAGTTTCTATTCCTTGACATACATGTATCGTATATTTTGTTTGTTACAATTACAATTTTTCAGTGCAGATCTAGTTTTACAATGTATTAGCTAGATGAGTGTGAATACCACGTATTTTTACTTAGACATTGATATTCCAGGTCTACGGTGGTTTGTCACAGCGGTAAATGGTAGTAAGTGGATTTATCTGTCATATATACGTGTATAAGCAGATTGTCTCTTGTTATAAAAACCTTTTTATATTGTCCATATTCTGGATCTCCTCCGTTAAAGTTGTGACCGGCCGGTCCTTTGGTGAAGTAGTTCCGTATGTTCTCCCTTGTTTTCTTTTTTTTGGTTAAAATCCGGGTTCTTCAGGTATTTCCTGATCCAATTGTGGATTTTCTCCTTGTGTCTGTGTAGCCCTTAAGTCAGGTGATTGAGGTTGGAGCGGTTACTGGATCCTTGGATAGGAATTACACATATGGAGTCTGTCCCTAGAAAGTGGGATATGGCTCGATGTACCTATCCTAGCCAGCCCGAACACGAGAAAGACCTCTCACCTGCTGGGTTCTGTGTTTAGATATCCTGTGACTGTCAGCAATCTCTACGCGTTTCAGCCTGGGGCCTTTATCAAGATGCTTGTGTGCTGTGCAGTCTGGATTTAAATATCGTGTCCATCTTCCTGATTGGATCTTGTTCTTGACCAATCCCTATTGTTTATTTGTTGTTCCTCCTCCTGGAAGGTTGTCTCTTATTCCTCTCTTTGTGTTGTTAATATAAGGTTATCTATCCTTTATACATCCTGACCTGTTGTTATTATATTTCAAACTTATTAGTTCATCTGTGAACGCATATGGGTTGTTGTGTATCGTTTCTTACGATAAAAGTAAAAATAGAGATAAAGATGAAAATAAAAATAGAAATAGAAATAAAAACACAGTTCTCAAGCCTATGCTCCATTCTTCCTTAAGTGTTTTTTTTTTGGGGGGGACCTTTATTCTTTATCAACTTATATCGTTTGTTTGTTTATATTCCTATGTTTTAAGTGGAAATAAATCATATTGTGGTCTCAATCGTGTATTATTGTGTTCTCGCTTTAATTTGCAAGAGGTAATAGTCCTGATCAGTGTTTTATGTGTCAAGTGTTAGTTTATAAATCTTATACAGATAACTGCCTGTAGTCAGAATCATATATAAACCCTTTTCTTACATAGTTGTGAAATAAATTTTCTAAGTTTTAAAAGTGTGAATTTTATAAGACCATTGTTTATCTATGTGTTTAAACTCTTAATTCTATTGATTTTTAGGGGAAAATTTTCGTGAATAGGTTTGCTCCATAGTTTTGTGGAATTTTTTCATGTGTTAGAGTTTCTTAGTGAGGAATGTGATAAATATTTTTAGAGGACGTTCATTACTTTACCTATGTGTTTAACATGTGTCTATATATTATTCGTGCAAAAAAAGTTTTTTTGTGTGTGCTTTTAGTGTTTGTTCGTGGACTGTTTTGGTATAATTTAAACTTCTGTAATATCTTTCTTGCCAGTGAGTATAATGTGATAAAAAGTTATATATACATTGCAATCTGTGTCTTTTATTATCACAGTTATATTAATGTATTTAGATCCATTTCTGAATTTAATCCAAATGGGTGTAATGTTTTGAAATTGAAGATACATTCTGCTTCCTTTTTGAGGAGGAGTGTATTCATATTCCCCCCCCTTATTCCCAGATGTAGTTTTTTAATACCCCAGTATTTGAAATCTTTTAAATTACTGGAGTGTTTTTCTTTAAAATGTGAGTACAGTATTGTGTCTGTTGCTTCGTGTTCTATTTTTAGAATATGTTCTCGTATTCTATCTTTTACAGTTCTACTTGTTTGTCCAAAATATAGTAGGTTACATGTACATTTTATGCAATAGATGACATTCCTGTCTGTGCATCTTATTAGTTGATTTATTTTTAGACAGAAATTTGAATTGGATGATCTTATTTCCTTTCTTTTTTCACTGTATTTACAAGATTTACAGGATATACAGGGGAAGAAACCTTTTAGTTTATTTCCATTTAGGTCTCCGTCAACAGAGTTGTTTCTTTCTCTATACTCACTCGGTGATAATATCATTTTGAGGTTTTTGGCCCTTTTAAAAATTATGTCTGGTTGCTTTCTTACCCTTTTCCCTAAAATTTGATCTTGTTTTATTAGATGCCAATTCCTTTTCAGAATTTTTCTTATTTCAAAGTGTTGGCTACTGTATTCGGTTATGAAGGGTATAAAGAAATCATCGATTTCTCTTTCTTCTTTGTTTTTCTTTATTAATAGAGACTCTCTATCTACTGTTGATACTTCCTGTCTTATCTTTTCTACAGTGTCTTTATTATACCCCTTCTCTATGAATCTAGATGTAAGTATATCAGATTGAGATTGGTAACTTTCGAGTGTGGAGCAGTTTTTCCTTACTCGTAGATATTGTCCTTTTGGGATATTAGATTTCCACTGTTTGAGGTGGCAACTTTCTGCATGTATATAATTGTTTGCATCTATATTTTTAAAGTAGTTTTTGGTATTGATTTGGAGGTTGTTAATTTCAATTTCAATATCTAAAAAGTGTATTTTACATCTACAATATTCATGCGTGAATGTGATACCAAGACTATTGGTATTGAGGTCTATAATAAATGTGTCCAGTAGTTCTGTGTCTCCTTGCCAGATGATAAATATATCATCAATATATCTGCAATAGAGCACAAGGTTCGCCCCCCATGGGCCATTATGTATATGTTCATCTTCAAATTGTCCCATGAATAAATTTGCGTAACTGGGGGCGAACCTTGTGCCCATTGCCGTTCCCTTAATCTGTAAATATACCTCATTGTTAAAATAAAAACTATTGTTTTGTAAGATAAAATCTATGCATTCCATAATAAATCTGTTCTGATGTTCAGGTAGTTCCTCATCTTTATCTAAGGTTTTTTTCACAGCTTAGATAAACAATGGTCTTATAAAATTCACAATTTTAAAACTTAGAAAATTTATTTCACAACTATGTAAGAAAAGGGTTTATATATGATTCTGAATACAGGCAGTTATCTGTATAAGATTTATAAACTAACACTTGACACATAAAACACTGATCAGGACTATTACCTCTTGCAAATTAAAGCGAGAACACAATAATACACGATTGAGACCACAATATGATTTATTTCCACTTAAAACATAGGAATATAAACAAACAAACAATATAACGGAGGAGATCCAGAATATGGACAATATAAAAAGGTTTTTATAACAAGAGACAATCTGCTTATACACGTATATATGACAGATAAATCCACTTACTACCATTTACCGCTGTGACAAACCACCGTAGACCTGGAATATCAATGTCTAAGTAAAAATACGTGGTATTCACACTCATCTAGCTAATACATTGTAAAACTAGATCTGCACTGAAAAATTGTAATTGTAACAAACAAAATATACGATACATGTATGTCAAGGAATAGAAACTTTTTGTTTTTTATCAGATGTTGCCAATCAGAGCTGCTTTCATAAAACCACGGTTATAGTCCAAAACCAGCAGTAATACTGATAGAATATAACAAGTATAAATTTCAAATAAAAAACTGTTTTAATGTGGTTTTAAATCTAGATGCCGGCATCTATGTGTTAGATTTTATTGTTAACTATTATACGATAAGAACCTTATCTGTATAGGAATAAAATACATATATCTTAAGGCACTTGCTCCTCTCTCTTCTTCTTTTACATCATATTTTATAATAATATCTATAAGATACTTATATATAAAAAACATAGGACATAAGACTATTTTAAAAATATAGAAATTACTCTATCATCCAGGTTATATGATCAAAATAAACCGGGGATCCTTATATATCAAAATAGTAATCCCATAATTGAACAACCCAAAACAGGGACACCTTCATATTCAGATAAAAATAGATCCAAACTAATATATATTTATTTCACTTTATAAGACTCGCAGCTGCGTAGCGCTATCCCAATCACTTTTTCTTCTCTTCTAAACTTCGGTGATAGTGTTTTTGAGGTTACATCACCATTTGGGATTAGCTAAGAGTCTGAGTGTAGAATCTTTGTATTAACTTTAACCCTCTATATCCGATTATATAACCTTGCATGTTGCACCAGTTGTGCAAGGATTAGAGGTCTCATATGAAAACAAGCAAAAGGGATTGTGTCTGATGCTGCAATCACGAGACCTAAAACTTTAATACACATGGCCACTGAAGGGAATGATAGGTACTGAAGGTTTAAGCAAGCTGAAACCAATTTCAATTGTCTCTTTTCTGTTAGGGATAGAGTCATGGACACTGAATCTATCTGGAAACCCAAAAAGGTGACATTTGTCTGGTAAATTGATCCTCCAACCATGTCTTTGAAGGAACGACAATAGTTGTTTTATGCGAGATTCTGCTAAATTAAAAGATTGAGCTAGTTGCAAGATATCATCCAAATAAGGAAATACTGCAATACCCTGCTCTCTGATTACAGATAGAAGGGCACCGAGAACTTTTGAAAATATTCTTGGAGCTATTGCTAGGCCAAATGGAAGAGCAATAAATTGGTAATGCTTGTCTTGAAAGAAGAATCTCAGAAATAGATAATGATCTGGGTGGATTGGGATGTGAAGGTAAGCATTCTGTAAGTCTATTGTGGACATAAAGTAGCCTGGCTGAACAAAGGGCAGAATAGTCATAGTCATCATCTTGAAAGTTGGGACTCTTAAAAAAGATTTAAAGTTTTCAGATCCAAAATTGATCTAAAAGAATTTTCCTTGTTTGGGACAATGAAAAGATTTAAATAAAAAACAAACCCCTTTTCCTGTAGAGGAACTGTTACAATTACCCCCCAAAAGTTCTAGATCTGAAACACATTTCAGAAATGCTTGGGCCTTTACTGGGTGTTTTGGAACATGGGTGAGAAAGAATATTCCCATGGGAGGTCTTATTCTGAATCCAATTCGATACACCTGAGAAATAATATTCTGAATCCAAGGATTTTTGACAGAGTTTGCCCAAGATTCCTGAAACAGTTTTAGTTTTAGCAAAGCTGGTCACATGATCCCTCCTAGGCTCCGCCTACCCCAGTCATTCGACCGACGTACAGGAGGAAATATGCATAGGAGAAACCATATGATACCGTGGTGACTGTAGTTAGAGAAAATAATTCATCAGACCTGATTAAAAAAACCAGGGCGGGCCGTGGACCGGACACACCGTTGGAGAAAGTAATTTATCAGGTAAGCATAAATTCTGTTTTCTCCAACATAGGTGTGTCCGGTCCACGGCGTCATCCTTACTTGTGGGAACCAATACCAAAGCTTTAGGACACGGATGAAGGGAGGGAGCAAATCAGGTCACCTAAATGGAAGGCACCACGGCTTGCAAAACCTTTCTCCCAAAAATAGCCTCTGAAGAAGCAAAAGTATCAAATTTGTAAAATTTGGCAAAAGTGTGCAGTGAAGACCAAGTCGCTGCCTTACATATCTGGTCAACAGAAGCCTCGTTCTTGAAGGCCCATGTGGAAGCCACAGCCCTAGTGGAGTGAGCTGTGATTCTTTCAGGAGGCTGCCGTCCGGCAGTCTCATAAGCCAAACGGATAATGCTTTTAAGCCAAAAAGAAAGAGAGGTAGAAGTTGCTTTTTGACCTCTCCTTTTACCAGAATAAACAACAAACAAAGAAGAAGTTTGTCTGAAATCTTTAGTGGCCTCTAAATAGAATTTTAGAGCACGGACTACGTCCAAATTGTGTAACAAACGTTCCTTCTTTGAAACTGGATTCGGGCACAAAGAAGGTACAACTATCTCCTGGTTAATATTCTTGTTGGAAACAACTTTCGGAAGAAAACCAGGCTTAGTACGCAAAACCACCTTATCTGCATGGAACACCAGATAGGGCGGAGAACACTGCAGAGCAGATAACTCAGAAACTCTTCTAGCAGAAGAAATTGCAACCAAAAACAAAACTTTCCAAGATAATAACTTAATATCTACGGAATGTAAGGGTTCAAACGGAACCCCTTGAAGAACTGAAAGAACTAGATTAAGACTCCAGGGAGGAGTCAAAGGTCTGTAAACAGGCTTGATTCTAACCAGAGCCTGAACAAACGCTTGAAGCTCTGGCACAGCTGCCAGCCTTTTGTGAAGTAAAACAGATAACGCAGAAATCTGTCCCTTCAGAGAACTTGCAGATAATCCCTTCTCCAAACCTTCTTGTAGAAAGGATAAAATCCTAGGAATTTTTATCTTGTTCCATGGGAATCCTTTAGATTCACACCAACAGATATATTTTTTCCATATCTTATGGTAAATTTTTCTAGTTACAGGCTTTCTAGCCTGAATCAGAGTATCTATTACAGAATCTGAAAACCCACGCTTTGATAAAATCAAGCGTTCAATCTCCAAGCAGTCAGTTGGAGAGAAACCAGATTCGGATGTTCGAATGGACCTTGAACAAGAAGGTCCTGTCTCAAAGGTAGCTTCCATGGTGGAGCCGATGACATATTCACCAGGTCTGCATACCAAGTCCTGCGTGGCCACGCAGGAGCTATCAAGATCACCGAAGCCCTCTCCTGGTTGATCCTGGCTACCAGCCTGGGAATGAGAGGAAACGGTGGGAAAACATAAGCTAGGTTGAAGGTCCAAGGTGCTACTAGTGCATCTAGTAGAGTCGCCTTGGGATCCCTGGATCTGGACCCGTAACAAGGAACCTTGAAGTTCTGACGAGACGCCATCAGATCCATGTCTGGAATGCCCCATAATTGAGTTATTTGGGCAAAGATTTCCGGGTGGAGTTCCCACTCCCCCGGATGGAATGTCTGACGACTCAGAAAATCCGCTTCCCAATTTTCCACTCCTGGGATGTGGATTGCAGACAAGTGGCAGGAGTGATCCTCCGCCCATTGAATTATCTTGGTCACTTCCTCCATCGCCAGGGAACTCCTTGTTCCCCCCTGATGGTTGATATATGCAACTATCGTCATGTTGTCTGATTGAAACCTTATGAATTTGGCCTTTGCTAGATGAGGCCAAGCTTTGAGAGCATTGAATATCGCTCTCAGTTCCAGAATGTTTATCGGGAGAAGAGATTCTTCCCGAGACCATAGACCCTGAGCTTTCAGGGGTTCCCAGACCACGCCCCAGCCCACCAGACTGGCGTCGGTCGTGACAATGACCCACTCTGGTCTGCGGAAGCTCAATCCCTGTGACAGGTTGTCCAGGATTAGCCACCAACGGAGTGAATCTCTGGTCCTTTGATCTACTTGAATCGTCGGAGACAAGTCTGTATAATCCCCATTCCACTGTCTGAGCATGCACAGTTGTAATGGTCTTAGATGAATTTGTGCAAAAGGAACTATGTCCATTGCTGCAACCATCAATCCTATTACTTCCATGCACTGCGCTATGGAAGGACGAAGAACAGAATGAAGAACTTGACAAGAGCTTAGAAGTTTTGATTTTCTGACCTCTGTCAGAAAAATCCTCATTTCTAAGGAGTCTATTACTGTTCCCAAGAAGGGAACTCTTGTTGACGGGGAAAGAGAACTTTTTTCTATGTTCACTTTCCATCCGTGAGATCTGAGAAAGGCTAGGACGATGTCCGTATGAGCCTTTGCTTTTGACAGAGACGACGCTTGAATCAGGATGTCGTCCAAGTACGGTACTACTGCAATGCCCCTTGGTCTTAGAACCGCTAGAAGGGATCCTAGTACCTTTGTGAAAATTCTCGGAGCAGTGGCTAATCCGAATGGAAGTGCCACAAACTGGTAATGCTTGTCCAGAAAAGCGAACCTTAGGAACTGATGATGTTCCTTGTGGATAGGAATATGGAGGTACGCATCCTTTAAATCCACCGTGGTCATAAATTGACCTTCCTGGATGGTAGGAAGGATCGTTCGAATGGTTTCCATTTTGAACGATGGAACCCTGAGAAATTTGTTTAGGATCTTGAGATCTAGAATTGGTCTGAATGTTCCCTCTTTTTTGGGAACTATGAACAGGTTGGAGTAAAACCCCATCCCTTGTTCTCTTATTGGAACTGGATGAATTACTCCCATCTTTAACAGGTCTTCTACACAATGTAAGAATGCCTGTCTTTTTATTTGGTTTGAAGATAATTGAGACCTGTGGAACCTTCCCCTTGGGGGTAGTTTCTTGAATTCCAGGAGATAACCTTGAGAAACTATTTCTAGTGCCCAAGGATCCTGAACATCTCTTGCCCAGGCCTGAGCAAAGAGAGAAAGTCTGCCCCCCACCAGATCCGGTCCCGGATCGGGGGCCATCCCTTCATGCTGTTTTGGTAGCAGTGGCAGGCTTCTTGGCCTGCTTACCCTTGTTCCAGCCTTGCATCGGTCTCCAGGCTGGTTTGGGTTGAGAAGTATTACCCTCTTGCTTAGAGGATGTAGAAGTAGAGGCTGGTCCGTTTCTGCGAAAGGGACGAAAATTAGGCTTATTTCTAGCCTTAAAAGACCTATCCTGAGGAAGGGCGTGGCCCTTTCCTCCGGTGATGTCTGAAATAATCTCTTTCAAATCAGGACCAAACAGTGTTTTGCCCTTGAAAGGGATGTTAAGCAATTTTGTCTTGGAAGACACATCCGCTGACCAAGACTTTAGCCAGAGCGCTCTGCGCGCCACGATAGCAAACCCTGAATTTTTCACCGCTAATCTCGCTAATTGCAAAGCGGCATCTAGAATAAAAGAGTTAGCCAATTTAAGTGCATGAACTCTGTCCATAACCTCCTCATACGAAGATTCTTTATTGAGCGACTTTTCTAGTTCTTCGAACCAGAAACACGCTGCCGTAGTGACAGGAACAATGCATGAAATTGGTTGAAGAAGGTAACCTTGCTGAACAAACACATTTTTTTTAAGCAAACCCTCTAATTTTTTATCCATAGGATCTTTAAAAGCACAACTATCTTCTATGGGAATAGTAGTGCGTTTGTTTAGAGTAGAGACCGCCCCCTCGACCTTAGGGACTGTCTGCCATAAGTCCTTTCTGGGGTCGACTATAGGAAATAATTTCTTAAATATAGGGGGAGGAACAAAAGGTATGCCGGGCCTTTCCCATTCCTTGTTTACTATGTCCGCCACCCGCTTGGGTATAGGAAAAACATCGGGGGGCACCGGAACCTCTAGGAACTTGTCCATCTTACATAATTTCTCTGGAATGACCAAATTGTCACAATCATCCAGAGTAGATAATACCTCCTTAAGCAGTGCGCGGAGATGCTCTAATTTAAATTTAAATGTCACAACATCAGGTTCAGCTTGTTGAGAAATTTTTCCTGAATCTGAAATTTCTCCCTCAGACAAAACCTCCCTCCTGGCCCCTTCAGATTGGTGTGAGGGTATGTCAGAAACGTTATCATCAGCGTCCTCTTGCTCTTCAGTGTTTAAAACAGAGCAATCGCGCTTTCTTTGATAAGTAGGCATTTTAGATAAAATATTTGCAATAGAATTATCCATAACAGCCGTTAATTGTTGCATAGTAATAAGTATTGGCGCACTAGATGTACTAGGGGCCTCTTGTGTGGGCAAAACTGGTGTAGACACAGAAGGGGGTGATGCAGTACCATGCTTACTCACCTCATCTGAAGAATCATCTTGGGCACTATTATTATCTGTGGCATCATTGTCCCTACTTTGTTTGGACACCATGTCACAATTATCACATATATTTAAATGGGGAGACACATTGGCTTTCATACATATAGAACATCGTTTATCTGATGGTTCAGACATGTTAAACAGGCTTAAACTTGGCAACAAAGCACAAAAAACGTTTTAAAATAAAACCGTTACTGTCACTTTAAATTTTAAACAGAACACACTTTATTACTGAATATGCGAAAAAGTATGAAGCAATTGTTCAAAATTCACCAAAATTTCACCACAGTGTCTTAAAGCCTTAAAAGTATTGCACACCAAATTTGAAAGCTTTAACCCTTAAAATAACGGAACCGGAGCCGTTTTTACATTTAACCCCTATACAGTCCCAGGAATCTGCTTTGCTGAGACCCAACCAATAATGGCAGAATAATAATAATAATAATCCTGATAACAATAGGAACTTCGTTGCATGGCCACCTAAAAAAAGGCGCTCAAATACCCCCATAGTATTGTATTGCAACATAGGGAAAGAGGCGCACAGTCATCTCCCGGTCGGCATGCTCTTTTATGTAACCGCCGGGAGATGAGATAGTCAAGGGGAATCTGTTGCCCTGGCCCTGACAACTATACCCCTTAGGGAAATAACAACACAGACATCTCCCGGGCGGCATGTAGTTAATATAACCGCTGGGAGATTATGTCTTCTTAAAGAGCCCAAGTAAGCTGTGCATAGAATAAGTACATGTGCTGTCTATCGTCTCCCCTAAAGGAGAAAACATACCTGAATAAAGAGCCCCTTCTATTTATCCAAGGGCTGCTATTCACAATTTGAGTGGCCAACTTCATCTGAGACCTTTATAATAAAAAATGGCACTTACCTCCCATCTGCCGACAGCAAAGGCAGCTCCCAGGCGTGTGAAGTCCTGCTGCTCACATGGACCTGAGGATTACAAGGAAAACACTGAGTAAGATCCCCCAGATTTTTTCCCCGAATAGGGCAGCAACAGTATATGGGAGGCGCAGTGAGAATAATGTCCCACAAGTTCCCATTGCTTTAAAGCCACCAAATGCTCTACTGTAGAGACTGATCTGGTCTAGGCTACACCCTAGCACAAAGTAGCACTCTTAGGCACTACTTTAAAAATAATAAACTCTTGATTGAAGAAACTAAAACTAACACCTCACTTTAGCTCTTCCTATCACTAACACAGGCAAAGAGAATGACTGGGGTGGGAGGGAAGGGAGGAGCTATTTATACAGCTCTGCTGTGGTGCTCTTTGCCTCCTCCTGCTGACCAGGAGGCGTAATCCCACAAGTAAGGATGAAATCCGTGGACTCATCGTATCTTAAAAAAGAAATTATTCTTACCTTTAAGACACCCATCCACATGTAGCAGACAGCCAAACCAGTACTTAAACATATCAGCAGAGGTAATGGTAGAGGAGTATGTCGTCGATCTGTAAAGGGAGGCAGAAAATGAATCACTGCAACCGTATTTACACGAGAGCCTGCATTAAAAGATTTCCCAGAGGCGAAAACATGGTGTCATCGGCAGTACTCCCTTACTTAGAGAGGAACTGGGCTTCAATATGCTTACCACCTTTCACTGAAGAAATCAAGCACATCATGCTTTACCACCTCCTAAAAAGGCAATTTTTTTAAATTGAGGTATGAGTGAGGTGGGCGGGGTATTCATAGTCTTTTGAGGTTTGGGAAACTTTGTCTGGTAGGAATGTATATCCCATACGTAACAGCTTGCGGACTCTCCCCACCAATATTAAAGAAAAGTATATTAATATAACTGTGTTGGTTATGCAAAACTTGTGAATTGGCAATAAAGGAATTATCTATCTTTTAAAACAATAAAAATTCTATTGTAGACTGTCCCTTTAAATCCCCTTTAATAAAGCCTTAAATTGGGACCTCTTGTCACAAACAGTTTTCTTGGAATAAACAGAACTTCTGCCATCTCTGTATAATCATGTCGCCTCTGAAGCCAGTTTGGCTAACCTCTCCTCATAGCTTAAATTCTCCATTCCCCTGATTAGTTTTGTGAACCTTCTCTAAACTTTTTTTTAAGTCTGCAATGTGTTTTAGAGAGTAGTCCCCAAAACTGCACTCCACACTCAAGATGAGGTCTTACCAGGGATTTATAAATTGACAGAAATATGCTTTCCTCTCTTGCATCAATGCCTCTTTTAATATTATTATTATCATTTATTTGTAGAGCGCCAACAGATTCCGCAGTGCTAGCTGCTAGTATCGCATTAGCCTTAGAAGTCACTGCCTTGCACTGTGTACCCATCTTTAGCTTGTTATCTATTACTACTCCCAAATCAATTTCCGCCTATGTTATGCTAAATCTAGTCCCATTTAAATAGTTTGCCTGCTTTTTTTTACTTCTAATATGTAGAACCTTAAACTTCCAGTATTAAATCTCATTTTACATTTACCTACCCAGTCTTCTACTTTTTGTATAAACCCCATCTACTATGTTATTATAAATAAAAAGAGAGAAGCGCTCAACCTGGGTACGAACAATAGCATAATAGCTTGTTCTATGGCTAGTGACCACCCAAGAAGCAGCCTCTTTTGCTCAACATGTGCCTTTCACAGAGAAGAACTTTCCTGAAGCATATCAGTCTGATACTGACTTAACAGTACAGTCCAGCCCCGAAATACCAGACAATCCCTCTCTGAACGTGAGAAACAGCAAAACCCCAGACGTATGTTTCGGCCTATTGTGAGGTGCAGCCATATCCCTCTAGGCACACTGAGCAATGGGTCCACGTCTGGATTCCCGCATTACAATTAGGGAGAACTTTCCTAAAGTATATCAGTCTGATCCTAACTTTACAGTACAGCTCCCGAAATACCAGGCAATCCCTACCTGCCCAGTCTTCTACTTTTTGTATAAACCCCATCTATGTTATTATGCTAACTTTAACAGCTTTAACAACCTTTCCATGCAAACATATAAACCTGTAGAAATGCTATATGCATAATATATTTGTTGTGTGCATACTGTGCCCTTAGATTTTAAAAACAGTGACTAATAAAAAAATAATAATTCAGTTTTAACATAATAAAATGTTTGAAGACAGATAAAATAGGAGCACATTTATAGGGTGAAGTTCTCAACTTTAATGCGGTCATCAAACTCACCTTAAGCCTAGCAGCTTGGTGGAAATATGCAGCACAAATACATTTTCTAACAATATCCCAGTCTGATCCACAGGAGGAAAGCGACATGCGTTGAGATACCATGATATCCTTTAACTGTGCTCGGACTTCTCTCACCTGAGGGAAAAAAGCTTGTTAATCATGGATGGATGCCAGTTTTCACCCTAAACACATGTAGCTACAGTTTTATCAGTAGCATGGGATGTGTATCCAATACCAGACAGAGTGCTTTCTAACACGATTAGTATTTATGTATGTGTGTATGTCTAGGGAGAATTACAAATAGCTTTGACATCCTTGTTTGCATATTATGATGTGTATGGTAAGAAGTCAGCACGTGCACCCACAGTAGGTTATAAGGGGCAGGTTAGGGACACAGGTAAGAGGAGACTGTGGAATGGCACCTGGGTCTAATCACCATTTTGCCAAATGCTGTAACTAAAGAGAGGTAATGCCAATGTTAAAGTTCAAAACAAAATTTAAAAAACATGGGAGCTCTGCATGAGATCACACATAATATTGCTGATGACATCATAAATTACATATTACATGATAGACATAACAATGAATTAAAAAATATATATATATCCTTAGCTGATAAATAAATTTTCTCATGAGTCCACGAGTCATCACATATGGGAAATTCTCCTCCTGACCACTAGGAGGAGGCAAAAGACACCACTACAAACCATAGCTTTAAATCCCTCCCACATTTAAAGGGACACTCAAGTCAAAATTAAACTTCATGATTCAGATACAGCATGCAATTTTAAACAACTTTCCAATTTACTTCCATTAACAAAATGTGCAGTCTTTTTATATTTACACTTTTTGAGTCACCAACTCCTACTGAGCATGTGCAAGAATTCACAGCATATACGTATATGCATTTGTGATTGGCTGATGGCTGTCACATGATACAGGAGGAGTGGAAATAGACATAACTTTTAACTATTGCATTGTCTTCTTATCATGCATTTGTTGATTATGGAAATCTACAGTGTTGACGGGTCCTTTAACATCTTTAAAAACCTTAAAATTTACGAGGCCCAGAAAAATAAACAAAAAGGGAAAAAATCTTTTTGAAATATTTTGTGGCTTCCACAAATTAATTGACAGCTCTTAACATCTAATTTGTAAAGACAAGGCTCCTTAGAATTCTTAGGAGCTGGACAAAAAGAAGGAATGAAAGTTAGGAATTTTAACAAAACCTGACCCTTTAGCAAACTAGTAAGAGAACAAAAAAACATAATTTATGTAAGAACTTACCTGATAAATTAATTTCTTTCATATTAGCAAGAGTCCATGAGCTAGTGACGTATGGGATATACATTCCTGCCAGGAGGGGCAAAGTTTCCCAAACCTTAAAATGCCTATAAATACACCCCTCACCACACCCACAATTCAGTTTAACGAATAGCCAAGAAGTGGGGTGATAAGAAAAAAGTGCGAAAGCATATAAAATAAGGAATTGGAATAATTGTGCTTTATACAAAAAAATCATAACCACCACAAAAAAGGGCGGGCCTCATGGACTCTTGCTAATATGAAAGAAATGAATTTATCAGGTAAATTCTTACATAAATTATGTTTTCTTTCATGTAATTAGCAAGAGTCCATGAGCTAGTGACGTATGGGATAATGACTACCCAAGATGTGGATCTTTCCACGCAAGAGTCACTAGAGAGGGAGGGATAAAATAAAGACAGCCAATTCCTGCTGAAAATAATCCACACCCAAAATAAAGTTTAATGAAAAACATAAACAGAAGATTCAAACTGAAACCGCTGCCTGAAGTACTTTTCTACCAAAAACTGCTTCAGAAGAAGAAAATACATCAAAATGGTAGAATTTAGTAAAAGTATGCAAAGAGGACCAAGTTGCTGCTTTGCAAATCTGATCAACCGAAGCTTCATTCTTAAACGCCCAGGAAGTAGAAACTGACCTAGTAGAATGAGCTGTAATCCTTTGAGGCGGAGTTTTACCCGACTCGACATAGGCATGATGAATTAAAGATTTCAACCAAGATGCCAAAGAAACGGCAGAAGCTTTCTGGCCTTTTCTAGAACCGGAAAAGATAACAAATAGACTAGAAGTCTTTCGGAAAGACTTAGTAGCTTCAACATAATATTTCAAAGCTCTAACAACATCCAAAGAATGCAACGATTTCTCCTTAGAATTCTTAGGATTAGGACATAATGAGGGAACCATAATTTCTCTACTAATGTTGTTGGAATTCACAACCTTAGGTAAAAATTCAAAAGAAGTTCGCAACACCGCCTTATCCTGATGAAAAATCAGAAAAGGAGACTCACAAGAAAGAGCAGATAATTCAGAGACTCTTCTGGCAGAAGAGATCGCCAAAAGGAACAAAACTTTCCAAGAAAGTAATTTAATGTCCAATGAATGCATGGGTTCAAAAGGAGGAGCTTGAAGAGCCCCCAGAACCAAATTCAAACTCCAAGGAGGAGAAATTGACTTAATGACAGGTTTTATACGAACCAAAGCTTGTACAAAACAATGAATATCAGGAAGAATAGCAATCTTTCTGTGAAAAAGAACAGAAAGAGCAGAGATTTGTCCTTTCAAAGAACTTGCGGATAAACCTTTATCTAAACCATCCTGAAGAAACTGTAAAATTCTCGGAATTCTAAAAGAATGCCAAGAAAAATGATGAGAAAGTCACCAAGAAATATAAGTCTTCCAGACTCTATAATATATCTCTCTAGATACAGATTTACGAGCCTGTAACATAGTATTAATCACAGAGTCAGAGAAACCTCTTTGACCAAGAATCAAGCGTTCAATCTCCATACCTTTAAATTTAAGGATTTGAGATCCTGATGGAAAAAAGGACCTTGCGACAGAAGGTCTGGTCTTAGCGGAAGAGTCCACGGATGGCAAGAGGCCATCCGGACAAGATCCGCATACCAAAACCTGTGAGGCCATGCCGGAGCTACCAGCAGAACAAACGAGCATTCCTTCAGAATCTTGGAGATTACTCTTGGAAGAAGAACTAGAGGCGGAAAGATATAGGCAGGATGATACTTCCAAGGAAGTGATAATGCATCCACTGCTTCCGCCTGAGGATCCCGGGATCTGGACAGATACCTGGGAAGTTTCTTGTTTAGATGAGACGCCATCAGATCTATTTCTGGAAGCCCCCACATTTGAACAATCTGAAGAAATACCTCTGGGTGAAGAGACCATTCGCCCGGATGCAACGTTTGGCGACTGAGATAATCCGCTTCCCAATTGTCTATACCTGGGATATGAACCGCAGAGATTAGACAGGAGCTGGATTCCGCCCAAACCAGAATTCGAGATACTTCTTTCATAGCCAGAGGACTGTGAGTCCCTCCTTGATGATTGATGTATGCCACAGTTGTGACATTGTCTGTCTGAAAACAAATGAACGATTCTCTCTTCAGAAGAGGCCAAGACTGAAGAGCTCTGAAAATTGCACGGAGTTCCAAAATATTGATCGGTAATCTCACCTCCTGAGATTCCCAAACTCCTTGTGCCGTCAGAGATCCCCACACAGCTCCCCAACCTGTAAGACTTGCATCTGTTGAAATTACAGTCCAGGTCGGAAGAACAAAAGAAGCCCCCTGAATTAAACGATGGTGATCTGTCCACCACGTTAGAGAGTGTCGTACAATCGGTTTTAAAGATATTAATTGAGATATCTTTGTGTAATCCCTGCACCATTGATTCAGCATACAGAGCTGAAGAGGTTGCATGTGAAAACGAGCAAAGGGGATCGCGTCCGATGCAGCAGTCATAAGACCTAGAATTTCCATGCATAAGGCTACCGAAGGGAATGATTGTGACTGAAGGTTTCGACAAGCTGAAATCAATTTTAGACGTCTCTTGTCTGTCAAAGACAGAGTCATGGACACTGAATCTATCTGGAAAATCAGAAAGGTTACCCTTGTCTGAGGAGTCAATGAACTTTTTAGTGAATTGATCCTCCAACCATGATCTTGAAGAAACAACACAAGTCGATTCGTATGAGATTCTGCTAAATGTAAAGACTGAGCAAGTACCAAGATATCGTCCAAATAAGGAAATACCACAATACCCTGTTCTCTGATTACAGACAGAAGGGCACCGAGAACCTTTGTAAAAATTCTTGGAGCTGTAGCTAGGCCAAACGGCAGAGCCACAAACTGGTAATGCTTGTCCAGAAAAGAAAATCTCAGGAACTGATAATGATCTGGATGAATCGGAATATGCAGATATGCATCCTGTAAATCTATTGTGGACATATAATGCCCTTGTTGAACAAAAGGCAAGATAGTCCTTACAGTTACCATTTTGAACGTTGGTATCCTTACATAACGATTCAATATTTTTAGATCCAGAACTGGTCTGAAGGAATTCTCCTTCTTTGGTACAATGAAGAGATTCGAATAAAACCCCAGTCCCTGTTCCAGAACTGGAACTGGCATAATTACTCCAGCCAACTCTAGATCTGAAACACATTTCAGAAATGCTTGAGCTTTCACTGGATTTACTGGGACACGGGAAAGAAAAAATCTCTTTACAGGAGGTCTTATCTTGAAACCAATTCTGTACCCTTCTGAAACAATGTTCTGAATCCAAAGATTGTGAACAGATTTGATCCAAATGTTTTTGAAAAAACGTAACCTGCCCCCTACCAGCTGAGCTGGAATGAGGGCCGCACCTTCATGTGGACTTAGAAGCTGGCTTTGCTTTTCTAGAAGGCTTGGATTTATTCCAGACTGGAGATGGTTTCCAAACTGAAACTGCTCCTGAGGATGAAGGATCAGGCTTTTGTTCTTTGTTAAAACGAAAGGAACGAAAACGATTATTAGCCCTGTTTTTACCCTTAGATTTTTTATCCTGTGGTAAAAAAGTTCCTTTCCCACCAGTAACAGTTGAGATAATAGAATCCAACTGAGAACCAAATAATTTGTTACCCTGGAAAGAAATGGAAAGTAGAGTCGATTTAGAAGACATATCAGCATTCCAAGTGTTAAGCCATAAAGCTCTTCTAGCTAAAATAGCTAGAGACATAAACCTGACATCAACTCTGATAATATCAAAAATGGCATCACAGATAAAATTATTAGCATGTTGAAGAAGAATAATAATATTATGAGAATCATGATCTGTTACTTGTTGTGCTAAAGTTTCCAACCAAAAAGTTGAAGCTGCAGCAACATCAGCCAATGATATAGCAGGTCTAAGAAGATTACCTGAACACAGATAAGCTTTTCTTAGAAAGGATTCAATTTTCCTATCTAAAGGATCCTTAAACGAAGTACCATCTGACGTAGGAATAGTAGTACGTTTAGCAAGGGTAGAAATAGCCCCATCAACCTTAGGGATTTTGTCCCAAAATTCTAATCTGTCAGACGGCACAGGATATAATTGCTTAAAACGTTTAGAATGAGTAAATGAATTACCCAATTTATCCCATTCTCTGGAAATTACTTCAGAAATAGTACCAGGAACAGGAAAAACTTCTGGAATAACCACAGGAGATTTAAAGACCTTATCTAAACGTTTAGAATTAGTATCAAGAGGACCAGAATCCTCAATTTCTAAAGCAATTAGTACTTCTTTAAGTAAAGAACGAATAAATTCCATTTTTTTTTTTTTTTTTTTTTTAAATAATTTTTATTGAGGTTTTTGTCAAAATAAACATTTGGTAATTGCCAATATACAATAAAAAGAGAAAACAGGGGAGTATTACAAAGTGAGCTGCAGACATATGACAAATAGGAGAACCAAATAATTGAAAGACAATTACATTCTCATATTATACAGTATTGGAGAGGGCCACTCATGGACCCCAAATGAAAAAACATAATTTATGTAAGAACTTACCTGATAAATTCATTTCTTTCATATTAGCAAGAGTCCATGAGCTAGTGACGTATGGGATATACATTCCTACCAGGAGGGGCAAAGTTTCCCAAACCTTAAAATGCCTATAAATACACCCCTCACCACACCCACAATTCAGTTTAACGAATAGCCAAGAAGTGGGGTGATAAGAAAAAAGTGCGAAAGCATATAAAATAAGGAATTGGAATAATTGTGCTTTATACAAAATCATAACCACCACAAAAAAAGGGCGGGCCTCATGGACTCTTGCTAATATGAAAGAAATGAATTTATCAGGTAAGTTCTTACATAAATTATGTTTTCTTTCATGTAATTAGCAAGAGTCCATGAGCTAGTGACGTATGGGATAATGACTACCCAAGAAGTGGATCTTTCCACACAAGAGTCACTAGAGAGGGAGGGATAAAATAAAGACAGCCAATTCCTGCTGAAAATAATCCACACCCAAAATAAAGTTTAATGAAAAACATAAGCAGAAGATTCAAACTGAAACCGCTGCCTGAAGTACTTTTCTACCAAAAACTGCTTCAGAAGAAGAAAATACATCAAAATGGTAGAATTTAGTAAAAGTATGCAAAGAGGACCAAGTCGCTGCTTTGCAGATCTGGTCAACCGAAGCTTCATTCCTAAACGCCCAGGAAGTAGAAACTGACCTAATAGAATGAGCTGTAATTCTCTGAGGCAGAGTTTTACCCGACTCAACATAGGCAAGATGAATTAAAGATTTCAACCAAGATGCCAAAGAAATGGCAGAAGCTTTCTGGCCTTTTCTAGAACCGGAAAAAATAACAAATAGACTAGAAGTCTTACGAAAAGATTTCGTAGCTTCAACATAATATTTCAAAGCTCTAACAACATCCAAAGAATGCAACGATTTCTCCTTAGAATTCTTAGGATTAGGACATAATGAAGGAACCACAATTTCTCTACTAATGTTGTTGGAATTCACAACTTTAGGTAAAAATTCAAAAGAAGTTCGCAACACCGCCTTATCCTGATGAAAAATCAGAAAAGGAGACTCACAAGAAAGAGCAGATAATTCAGAAACTCTTCTGGCAGAAGAGATGGCCAAAAGGAACAAAAAACTTTCCAAGAAAGTAATTTAATATCCAATGAATGCATAGGTTCAAATGGAGGAGCTTGAAGAGCCCCCAGAACCAAATTCAAACTCCAAGGAGGAGAAATTGACTTAATGACAGGCTTTATACGAACCAAAGCTTGTACAAAACAATGAATATCAGGAAGAATAGCAATCTTTCTGTGAAAAAGAACAGAAAGAGCAGAGATTTGACCTTTCAAGGAACTTGCGGACAAACCCTTATCTAAACCATCCTGAAGAATACTGTAATATTCTCGGTATTCTAAAAGAATGCCAAGAAAAATGATGAGAAAGACACCAAGAAATATGTCTTCCAGACTCTATAATATATCTCTCTGGATACAGATGTACGAGCCTGTAACATAGTATTAATCACAGAGTCAGAGAAACCTCTTTGACCAAGAATCAAGTGTTCAATCGCCATACCTTTAAATTTAAGGATTTCAGATCCTGATGGAAAAAAAGGACCTTGAGACAAAAGGTCTGGTCTTAACGGAAGAGTCCACAGTTGGCAAGAGGCCATCCGGACAAGATCCGCATACCAAAACCTGTAAGGCCATGCCGGAGCTACCAGCAGAACAAACGAGCATTCCTTCAGAATCTTGGAGGTTACTCTTGGAAGAAGAACTAGAGGCGGAAAGATATAGGGAGGATGATACTTCCAAGGAAGTGATAATGCATCCACTGCCTCCGCCTGAGGATCCCGGGATCTGGACAGATACCTGGGAAGTTTCTTGTTTAGATGAGAAGCCATCAGATCTATTTCTGGAAGTTCCTACATTTGAACAATCTGAAGAAATACCTCTGGGTGAAGAGACCATTCGCCCGGATGCAACGTTTGACGACTGAGATAATCCGCTTTCCAATTGTCCATACCTGGGATATGAACCGCAGAGATTAGACAGGAGCTGGATTCCGCCCAAACCAAAATTCGAGATACTTCTTTCATAGCCAGAGGACTGTGAGTCCCTCCTTGATGATTGATGTATGCCACAGTTGTGACATTGTCTATCTGAAAACAAATGAACAACTCTCTCTTCAGAAGAGGCCAAGACTGAAGAGCTCTGAAAATTGCACAGAGTTCCAAAATATTGATCGGAAATCTCACCTCCTGAGATTCCCAAACCCCTTGTGCCGTCAGATACCCCCACACAGCTCCCCAACCTGTAAGACTTGCATCTGTTGAGATTATAGTCCAGGTCGGAAGAACAAAGAAGCCCCCTGAACTAAACGATGGTGATCTGTCCACCATGTCAGAGAGTGTTGTAAAATCGGTTTAAAGATATTAATTGAGATATCTTTGAGTAATCCCTGCACCATTGGTTCAGCATACAGAGCTGAAGAGGTCGCATGTGAAAACGAGCAAAGGAGATCGCATTTGATGCGGCAGTCCTAAGACCCAACATTTCCATGCATAAGGCTACCAAAGGGAATGATTGTGACTGAAGGTTTTGACAAGCTGATATCAATGTTAAACTTCTCTTGTCTGACAAGGACAGAGTCATAGACACTGAATTTATCTAGAAACCTAAAAAGGTTACCCTTGTCTGAGGAATCAATGAACTGATTGGTAAATTGATCCTCCAACCATGAACTTGAAGAAACAACACAAGTCGATTCGTATGAGATTCTTCGAAAATGAGAAGACTGAGCAAATACCAAGATATCGTCCAAATAAGGAAATACCAAAACCCTATTCTCTGATTACAGAAAGAAGGGCACCGAGAACCTTTGAAAAAAATTCTTGGAACTGAGGCTAAGCCAAACGGTAGAGCCACAAAACTGGTAATGCTTGTCTAAAAAGAGAATCTCAGACACTAAAAGTGATCTGGATGAATCGGAATATGCATATACACATCCTGTAAATCTATTGTAGACATATAATGCCCTTGCTAAACAAAAGGCAGGATAGTCCTACAGTAACCATCTTGAATGTTGGTATCCTAACATAATGATTCAATAATGATAGCTCCGGAACTGGTCTGAAGGAATTGACCTTCTTTGGTACAATGAAGAGATAAAATAAGACCCCAGCCCCTGTTCCAGAACTGGAACTGGCATAAATACTCCAGCCAACTCTAGATCTGAAACACATTTCAGAAATGTTGAGCCTTTGCTGTGTTAACTGGGACACGGGAAAGAAAAGAATCTCTTAGCAGGAGGCCTTAACTTGAAGCCAATTCTGTACCTTTCTGAAACAATGTTTCTGAAACCAGAGATTAAGAACGGAATTGATCCAAATTTCTTTGAAGAAAACGTAATCTGCCCCATACCAGCTGAGCTGGAATAAGGGCCGCACCTTCATAGGTACTTAGGAGCTGGCTATAGGTTTCTATAAGGCTTGGATATATTCCAAACTGGAAATAGTTTCCAAACTGATACCGCTCCTGAGGATGAAGGATCAGGCTTTTGTTCCTTGTGAGGAAAGGAACGAAAATGATTATTTACCCTGGAAAGAAAAGGGAAAGCAAAGTTGACTTAGAAGACATGTCAGCATTCCAAGTTTAATCCATAAAGCTATTCTAGCTAAAATAGCTAGAGACATATACCTGACATCAACTCTAATGATATCAAAAGATGGTATCACCAATAAAATTATTAGCATGTTATAGAATAAAAATAATGCTATAAAATTATGATCTGTTACTTGTTGCGCTAAAGCTTCTAACCAAAAAGTTGAAGCTGCAGCAACATCCGCTAAAAATATAGCAGGTCTAAGAAAATTACCTGAACATAAGTAAGCTTTTCTTAGAAAGGAATCAATTTTCCTATCTAAAGGATCCTTAAATGAAGTACTATCTGCCGTAGGAATAGTAGTACATTAGCAGGAGTAGAGACAGCCCCATAACCTTAGGGATTTTTGTCCCAAAAAACTCTAATCTGTCAGATGGCACAGGATATAATTTGCTTAAACGTCTAGAAGGAGTAAATAAATTACCCAAAGTATTCCATTCCCTGGAAATTACTTCAGAAATAGCATCAGGGAGATAAAACACTTTTGGAATAACTACAGGAGATTTAAAAACCTTATTTAAACGTTTACATTTAGTATCAAGAGGACCAGAATCCTCTATTTCTAATGCAAATAACACTTCTTTAAGTAAAGAACGAATAAATTCCATCTTGAACAAATACAAAGATTTATCAGCATCAACCTCTGAGACAGAAACCTCAGAACCAGAAGAACCATTATCAGTATCAGAATGATGATGTTCATTTAAAAATTCATCTGAAAAAAAGAGAAGTTTTAAAAGACTTTTATGTATACTAGAAGGAAAAATAACAGACATAGCCTTCTTAATGGATTTAAAAAATAAAATCTCTTATGTTATCAGGAACACTCTGAAAATTAGATGTTGACGGAACAGCAACAGGTAATGTAACAGTACTAAAGGAAATTTTATCTGCATTAATAAGTTTGACATGACATGCAATACAAATAACAGCTGGAGAAACAGATACCAAAAGTTTATAGCAGATACACTTAGCTTGGTAGCTCCAGCATTGTGCAGTGATTTTCCTGAAGTATCTTCTGACTCAGTTGCAACGTGGAACATCTTGCAATATGTAAAAGAAAAAAACAACATATAAAGCAAAATTGATCAAATTCCTTAAATGACAGTTTCAGGAATGGGAAAAAATGCCAAAGAACAAGCTTCTAGCAACCAGAAGCAATAAAAAATGAGACTTAAATAATGTGGAGACAAAAGTGACGCCCATATTTTTTCGCGCCAAATAAGACGCCCACATTATTTGGCGCCTAAATGCTTTTTGGCGCCAAAAATGACGCCACATCCGGAACGCCGACATTTTTGGCGCAAAATAACGTCAAAGAATGACGCAACTTCCGGCGACACGTATGACGCCGGAAACGGAAATAGAATTTTTGCGCCAAAAAAGTCCGCGCCAAGAATGACGCAATAAAATGAAAAAAGTCAAATTTTAAGGTAAAAAATGTTAAATTAAAATGCATTATCCCAAATATGAAACTGACTGTCTGAAAAATAAGGAAAGTTGAACATTCTGAGTCAAGGCAAATAAATGTTTGAATACATATATTTAGAACTTTATAAACAAAGTGCCCAACCATAGCTAGGAGTGTCACAGAAAATAAGATTTACTTACCCCAGGACACTCATCTACATATAGCAGATAGCCAAACCAGTACTGAAACGAGAATCAGCAGAGGTAATGGTATATATAAGAGTATATCGTCGATCTGAAAAGGGAGGTAAGAGATGAATCTCTACGACCGATAACAGAGAACCTATGAAATAGACCCCTTAGAAGGAGATCACTGCATTCAAATAGGCAATACTCTCCTCACATCCCTCTGACATTCACTGCACGCTGAGAGGAAAACCGGGCTCCAACTTGCTGCGGAGCGCATATCAACGTAGAATCTAGCACAAACTTACTTCACCACCTCCATCGGAGGCAAAGTTTGTAAAACTGAATTGTGGGTGTGGTGAGGGGTGTATTTATAGGCATTTTAAGGTTTGGGAAACTTTGCCCCTCCTGGTAGGAATGTATATCCCATACGTCACTAGCTCATGGACTCTTGCTAATTACATGAAAGAAACCTCATTTTTTTGTTTTTTTTGTTTTCTAGGATAATATAATGTCAAGCTCCCTTACTAATAGATGGATTTATAATGAAACATTGGAACCCCTCCATAAAATTAACTAGCAGCTGTGTTAAAATAGCATGCGTAGATGACGCATATTAGTGATCAGTCCTGCTGATCTAGACGGGCAAATGAACACATGCCTATTATGCTATGAAGGATTAGATACTTAGGGAGCAATTTAGAGCTGTGATTCAGATGCGGTATAGACGAGACAAACCGCCTTGTTAGTTCCCCTAGAGAAGGGGATACATTAATATGGGGGGGAGAGGGGGGGGGGGGGAAGGAGGTGGTGTTTTACATATTTTCCAAAATTATCTCACCGTAGAGGAGCATTGAAACAGGATAAAATGCACCTTAGGACTATCTATGTTATATAAAATATGAACAGGAAGAGTGTAAACACGCAATAATAAGCGATGCGAGTACCATATAAAGAAATGTGATGCATTATACATGCTAATAGTAAAATAACTATACTTAGAACCATGCAACAAAACATGTTAAGAAATGTAATGGAAGAGGAGGAGTGAAATTTAAATGAGCAAAATCAGGGATAAGGATTTCTTTTCTGTCTAACATTAGCAAGTAGGACCAGTCATAATACTTAAATCCTGTGGGGAGATAATACTTAAGACACACAAATAAGCTTACAAGTGGCTTGTGAGAAAACATATATAACTTACACATCTCCATAACTAAAATTGCAGCTAATGACAAAAAATGTTTAACCAGCTTAGAAAAATAAAATTGCACTTTAACACTAAATTCTAAGCGAAAACTAGTATAGACCTTAGGGCACCTATAACTATAACACGGTCTGCTAATATGAATATAACTATATATTAGACCACCTTGCAGAACTAATAGGAGAGATGAAACTAAAAATATTGTTATACTGCAAGATTTTGCTAGAGAAAAAGGTAAATTAGGTTCGGTACATACGAGAAAAACCGCGTATTTAGGCCTTCTGCTAAGGAAGGATTATCATGTGGGATGGGGGGGGTAGGAGGTGGTAGTTTGCTTATGGCAAATAGATAAAACTTCTGATTGTCTTCCGATTGTGCCGAATAACTGTACCTGTAGGGAAGTGCAGTTGAGATAACTTTTATAGCATCAGATAAAAAAAAAAAAAAAAAATAAAAATCCCTACTAGGTACCCTCTAACACAACATTATAAGATGATGATGAGGGGAGGAGGTGGTTATTGAATATACCAAGCTCCAAATAATTGGGATATTAATTTAGGCAAAACTTGACGGATGTATTGTGCTCTATGGATTAACATGAAATTTGCTACCCAAGCGACATATGTGGCCTAATTTGGCTAAGATGTGGTGTATTACCCTAAGTATGCGAAAATAAGTTACAAGAGTTAGGATGGGACCTTTATAGTATAAGACAAGCTTGACTATGATAGACCGCCCCCAATATAATATGGAGCCTTTAGTCGGGGTTGGTGTGGGACCAGGCAGCACACTCTATATAAATTATATGGCACCACTAGAGCTGTAGCATTGCAGAAAAAGGGATAAAGTGGTTAAGCCTCATACGTCAGCTAAGTGGTAGGACTTAATAAATATAAGGGCGCAGCCTCGGCCGCTGGCAACGCCCGTGCCATGGGGAAATGAATCTCTGCATTCATATTATTAAGTCTCTAAGTGAGTCCTGGTAAGCTCTAGTAGGAGAGTGGAAATAATGAATGTCTCACATGAGTAGAAATTATTCCATAATCCACCTGTAGGTGGAGACAAACTACAAGGGAAAACCCCCCCTCATAAATACTAAAAGAAACAGGGCCCCAACCTAGAAAAAACAAAACAGCGTAGAAAACAGTTGTACATACATAGTGGTGTCCAATGCTTAGTATATAAAAGTAATATAAGTACAATACAGGTATATCTTCAATATATACAGCTAATGTAACAAAACAAACTAAATTATTAGGGTAGACCTTGAGTGGCTAGTGCGCCTGGATAGCTGGTGTCAACATTAATATGTACACTAGATCTATAACTTGTTAAAACAAATAACAGTGAGTGACTTCCACCCCTATAATGTCTAAGATACCTGCAAGTGAGCACAAATGTAATCAAACTGAAAATGAACTATAGAACGTCTAGGTCCATGTCTAAGTATAGACTTCTGGGCGGCTATAGACTGCACTTTCATCCCATGCCAGATCGCGGGACTGTATGCGCTCTTTGGGCTGACTGCACCGGCCAGCTATGCACTGCACCACTCGCTGGATGAAATACCATGAGCAGTTCTGAGTGAGTGATCTGGGGACGATTCATGTCGCTACCGCAGATGCTCTGGGGTTCGTGCAGGGGCTTCTCTGAAGAGCGCAGGCAGCGCCACTGAATGTCACTCCACTGATTCAGTTCTAGTGGCGCTCCCGGACCGCAGTGAGCACTTGAAGAGCAGGGATTCCCAGCATCAAGTGAGAAATAAGGTACCCATTGATCTGCGTTCTTCCCCGTTGCGGCCTGAATCCGCTGGTTCGGCTTTGTGTAGGGCAGATCTATAAGGTCACTGCTGAGAATGGTCTTGTATGCAGGTCCAGGTGAAATACAGCATGGCGCTGGTTGCTGCCCTTGCGTAATTAACTCTGCAGCGGGTAGGGGGTGTCCCCATTGTAAATCAAGCGCCTCCGCTTCATAGATAATATTAGGTTGAGCTCTCGTAGTGATCCGTATGCAAGTACTCTCCTCCTCTAACTTCTTAGCCTTCCTGCACAGATTGGCGGCACCGCCAGGTACATTCAAAAGTTCAGACGCCATTATGCATGAATGCTCAAATGTCTCCCGATATCCTTTCAGGAGATCCCCGATCACCTCAAGGAGCTGTATCGCTGTGCCCATGGTAAAGTTCTTCTGTGAAGACATTTATTGCCGGTATTAGGGTAGCAGATGGCGAAATTTACTCTTCAGTCAGGCTCTCCCCAGGGGCTAAGATGGCCGCTCTTGATGTCGCTGGCCTGCAGAGTAGATGGAAAAGTAATATAAATGTCTGTCAGGAGCGCTCTGCCGCTAGATTTTTCAGTATGTAGGTTCCTTAACTTCTAGGGTTACACCATCAGAAAGTTAGATAGGTCAGAGCGGTCGCAAAATTTAGTTTTTATGTAGAAAGGTTCAGGAGCTATTGCAATGTGCGACCGCTCTGTGTGCCAGTTGGCTCCTCCCCCGAATAAATTCCATTTTAATTAAATATGAAGATTTATCAGCATCAATCTCTGAGACAGAATCCTCTGAACCAGAAGAGTCATTAGAATCAGAATGATGATGTTCATTTAAAAAATCATCTGTATAAAGAGAAGTTTTAAAAGATTTTTTATGTTTACTAGAAGGAGGAATAACAGACATAGCCTTCTTGATGGATTCAGAAACAAAATCTCTTATATTATCAGGAACATTCTGAACATTAGATGTTGATGGAACTGCAACAGGTAATGGTACATTACTAAAGGAAATATTATCTGCATTAACAAGTTTGTCATGATAATTAATACAAACAACAGCTGGAGGAATAGCTACCAAAAGTTTACAGCAGATACACTTAGCTTTGGTAGTTCCAGCACCAGACAGTGATTTTCCTGAAGTATCTTCTGACTCAGATGCAACGTGAGACATCTTGCAATATGTAAGAGAAAAAACAACATATAAAGCAAAATTGATCAAATTCCTTAAATGACAGTTTCAGGAATGGGAAAAAATGCCAATGAACAAGCTTCTAGCAACCAGAAGCAAAGAAAAATGAGACTTAAATAATGTGGAGACAAAAGCGACGCCCATATTTTTTTAGCGCCAAATAAGACGCCCACATTATTTGGCGCCTAAATGCTTTTTGGCGCCAAAAATGACGCCACGTCCGGAACGGCGACATTTTTGGCGCAAAAGAACGTCAAAAATGACGCAACTTCCGGCGACACGTATGACGCCGGAAACAGAAAAGATTTTTTGCGCCAAGGGGTGGTGAGGGGTGTATTTATAGGCATTTTAAGGTTTGGGAAACTTTGCCCCTCCTGGTAGGAATGTATATCCCATACGTCACTAGCTCATGGACTCTTGCTAATTACATGAAAGAAAAGCGCATTAGGCCAATGAGTCAGCGTCCGGAAGAACCTAGAGTAAAAACCAAACGTTAATCACCCGGCACATCAGACCAAACAGGTCACACACATCTCCCAACTTCCATTAAATTAAATAACGGTTCTATGTCTCGAGGACCTGAAGAACCTAGAATCGTCTGCAGAAGCAGAATCATAGCCCAGACGAGTGGCCCGAATCAACCACCTTTAGAGCGATATGCACAACTCTCCGTCCGGAGAAGTTGCATATAAACCATAGGCCTCATACATCTGTAGGATCCAAGTCCGGAGTCCATAGAATAGGCCTAGAGGTATCCTCAGCACCATGAAGGTGACATGAACCCTGGTAACAGCTTAAAAAGCGCCTGACCAGTACCAGCCTGGTATAAGAGCACTCTGGAACTGTTCAAGGTCCAAGAAAAATATCACGAAGGATCGATAAATGAACTAGAAACTAAATTCTAATATTCAACAAGTGTGCAACTCCCAAAAGAGTGCCCACGCGACCACAAGTATCGGTTCCAAAGAAAAACTATAAAGCGAAATCCAACAGACCTGAGCTCAAGGAAAAACAAATTAAAGAAATCCATCCGGATCAAAAATAAAATGAAAGGCAGCACCCATCGGGTGAACGCCCAAGGTGAATAAGAATGACAACAGGACCAGCCGAGTAGAGGTCCCATTCAACTAAGCTCAGAAAAAGAACCAAAAAACATATAAAAAATAAAAGGAAGACTATAAGGAGATTGGCTTCATCCCCTAACATCATATCCATTTTGCCATCCAAATTCTAAGGCCTCAGATCTCTCTGCCCAATAGGACTGGGATCCTCTAACATTGCCAAAACATGTCTTAACAGAACCCTAAGGCGAGCCAGCCTATAACGGAAGGCAAAATCATGCCTCGCCGAATCTGCTGGAGACCTCGGCTCCGAGATTGGGGCCCGTGGCCTCAGGGGCCAACATTTCCCCAGAAGGCCGAACTGAATCGGGCGATCCCACGCTCGATAGGCCTAGGTTAACGGAGCATGGACAGTATCGGAGAAATACTTTACTTGGGAGATATAAATGAGACCGTGCCATAGAAATGGCCATGCGGAACCGTGCCGTAACATCCGGCGGAAACAAGCCACTCTCCGGAGAAGGCGTGAAGGACATACGGAAAACCCCGCGTGTAGCCGGGAAAGGGTCTTGGGCACGCGCCTCACGGGTCATAGAAACATCAGAGGCGGATGGCTCAACACACTCTAAACTCCCAGACTCAGGAGAAGAGAGTACTCTAGAATGGCACCTGGAACATAACTGATGGGCATTAATTACCTGGGCCATTTCATATTCATCACAAGACACATCCTCCATATCGGAGGCACCTGTGTTGCGCATATCAGAATCCTCCATAATCTTGGGATTACAGAAAGATAAAACTAACTGGCACCCCTTGACACCCCCAATAACTGGGGCACTCACCACCGACAACCCACGAGCTAGACTCTCTCGGTAGCACACAGGCAGCATATGGAAGTGAAAAAAGGAAATTTATGCTTACCTGATAAATTTATTTCTTCTACGATATGACGAGTCCACGGATTTCATCCTTACTTGTGGGATATTAACCTCCTGCTAACAGGAAGTGGCAAAGAGCACCACAGCAGAGCTGTATATATAGCTCCTCCCTTCCCTCCACTTCCAGTCAAGGAAACCTCCCCCTTGGGAGAGAACCTTTGAATTCCAGTTGATACCCTTGGGACACGATTTCCAGTGTCCAGAGGGTCCTGAACATCTCTCACCCAAGCCTGGGCAAAGAAAGAAAGTCTGCCCCCTACTAGATCCGGTCCTGGATCGGGGGCCGCCCCTTCATGCTGTCTTGGTAGCAGCGGGCTTCTTGGGTTGTTTACCCTTGTTCCAAGTCTGGTTGGGTCTCCAGACGGATTTGGCCTGAGCAAAATTCCCTTCCTGCTTGGCGGAGGAAGAGGAAGAAGAGAGGACTCCTTTAAAGTTCCTTAAGGAACAAAAATTATTTTGTTTACCCCTCAGTTTAGCCGTTCTATCCTGAGGTAGGAGATGACCCTTACCTCCCGTAATGTCAGAAATGATCTCCTTCAAGTCAGGCCCGAATAGGGTTTTCCCCTTGAAAGGAATAGCCAAAAGCTTTGACTTAAATGACACATCAGCAGACCAAGATTTTAACCATAACGCTCTACGCGCTAAAATAGCAAATCCAGCATTTTTAGCCGCCAGCTTGGCAATCTGAAAGGCGGCATCTGTAATAAAAGAATTAGCCAGCTTAAGAGCCTTAATTCTGTCTAAAATATCCTCCAAAGGAGTCTGTCTTAAGGGACTCCTCTAAGGCCTCAAACCAGAAGGCCGCCACAGTGGTAACTGGTACAATGCAGGCCGTTGGTTGCAAGAGGAAACCCTGTTGAATAAACAATTTCTTTAGAAGACCCTCCAATTTCTTATCCATAGGGTCTTTGAAAGCACAGCTGTCCTCAATAGGAATAGTTATACGCTTAGCCAGGGTAGATATAGCTCCTTCCACCTTAGGGAATGTTTGCCAAGAGTCCCGAGCAGTGTCAGATATAGGATACATTTTCTTGAAATTAGGAGAGGGTGAAAACTGAATACCCGGTCTGTCCCATTCCCTCTTAATAATCTCCGAAATTCTCTTAGGAACCGGAAAAACGTTAGTGTAAGCAGGTACCTCTAAGTATTTGTCCATCTTACACAATTTCTCTGGTGGTACCACAATAGGGTCACAGTCATCCAGAGTCGCTAAAACCTCTCTAAGTAAAAGACAGAGGTGCTCAAGCTTAAATTTAAAGGACATGACGTCCGGGTCCGTCTTAGGTAACGCACTTCCCGAATCGGAAAGTTCCCCCTCAGATAGAAGATCCCTGACCCCCAATTCAGATCCCTGTGAGGGTACATCGAAAATAGCTAACAACGCATCAGAGGGTTCAGCATTTACATTGACCTCTGTCCTACTGCGTTTACCCTGTAACACTGGCAACTTAGATAATACCTCTGTAAGGGTAGTTGACATAACTGCAGCCATATTCTGCAGAGTAAATAAATTAGACGCGGTTGAAGAACCAGGCGTCGCTTGGGTGGGCGTTAAAGGTTGTGACGTTTTACTCCCATAGAAATGATCTCCTTCAAGTCAGGCCTGAATAGGGTTTTCCCCTTGAAAGGAATAGCCAAAAGCTTTGACTTAGATGAAGTTAGCGGTATACCCTGATTCTCCTCAGACTGAGAATCATCTTTAGACGCATCTTCCTTACATAAAATTTGTGCTTTACATTGTAAGGCCCTCTCAGTACACGAGGGACAAAAAGTCAGAGGGAGTTCCACAGTGGCATCTAAACACATAGAGCAAGGAGTTTCCTCCTCAGTGTCAGACAAGTTAAACAGACTAGCAATACTAATAATAGTCGTACTTTGCTTAAATATTGAGCTCTGAATTAAATTGAAAACGAAAAAAATAATGCCAAAAAAACTGTACTGCGCCTTTCAATTTTAAAAGCGCAACTATTTTTCTGAAAACTGCAAAAAACGTTTTTTGACCAAAAAAAACTATTTTAAAGTGCCCAAAATATTCCCTTAATATTGCATCCACTTGCTTAGATATGCAAAAATACAATATATATCTATTATAACAGGATTTTATTAATTAATTAAATATGGCCCCTGCACCACCGTGGGCGTACTCTAATCCTGACTAAGACCTGCATGGGTCGCAGTACAAACAACATGATAAATGAAATAAAAAGTTTATGCCATGTGCCCCCTTGTATATGCAGACAAAATCGTAACACTGCAGTCCTGCATCCAGTAACAAAATTAACAGCCCTCAAGCAAAAACCGCATCTCCCAGCGTCCAGCCCAAGATAAGCAACAAAGATCTTTACATACCTTTGGCAAATAAATAAAATAAAGGGATTTCAGGTACACCATTTCTTTTCATTAGTGCATACTGCTTACCCTTCCCCATATAGGGGGCAATGTCAGCCTGTTCTGATGCATCAAATCTCCCCAGAAACAAGACTGCACATACCTCAATGCTGCTTGTAGCAATACATCGTTCTCCACACTGAAGATCTTCTCACACTACCTTCAGCTGTGTTGTGGGAACCATCATGGATCTTAGATAATGTTCGCTAAGATCATCAACCTCAGGGCAGAAAATAAGATGTCTCCACTCCTCTTGGGAGGCAACAGACTGACAAATTCCCCCTGAGAAAAATAGTACTCACTGGCACCATTTTAAAAATAAAAAACTTCTTGATTGAAGAATCTAAACTAACACCTCACTTTACCTCTTCCTATTACTAACACAGGCAAAGAGAATGACTGGAGGAGGAGGGAAGGGAGGAGCTATATATACAGCTCTGCTGTGGTGCTCTTTGCCACTTCCTGTTAGCATGAGGTTAATATCCCACAAGTAAGGATGAAATCCGTGGACTCGTCATATCTTGTAGAAGAAACAACGTAACTGCACCCGTCACGAGATGCACCGTGCCAGTCACAAAAAGGCACGTAATCTGGAAAGATTGCGCCATTAAAAGAAGGCTGTTATGTTCCGTAAAGGCCGTAAGCCTAAGTAAAGCTACACATTTGCAGATAGAACCATATAACAAACATGATTAAAAGTCCCCCCTGTTCAATAACCCCCCTCAGGAGATATTAACCCATGATTCCTTATTAAGATAAAAGGAGTCCCACTGGGACCCTACCTTGTTTCGTTAACATTGCATTCACATTTCAAAATAAAATGAAACGATCTTACCGGAATCTATGCCATGGAACAGGAACACGGCCCTTCTGACATGGACTTGAGTGAAGAAAGGTAGGCAGCAAAACTTGTCAACGCTGATTACCAAAGTAGCTGTTAATATGAATCGGGATGGTTTTGCAGGAAAACTCTCCCTGCATCTCCGGACTCTAACTTTCATCCATGCTCTCACTGAGAGGCTGACAGGATTACTTAAAACTCAAGTCCCATTGCGAAGAGTACTACCCTCCATAAGAGACTATCTCGAACTTCTGTACACATCTCTGCCAACCTCCTGTGACAAGAGGCAAAGAATGACTGGGGGATGAGGGAAGTGGGGGAGGTATTTAAAGCCTTTGGCTGGGGTGTCTTTGCCTCCTCCTGGTGGCCAGGTTCTGAATTCCCAAAAGTAATGAATGCAGCTGTGGACTCTTCCCTTTTAAGAAGAAAATGTTGCCTAAACTCAGCATTACATGAGAAGTTATCCCTTTTGAATTGACCCTCCTTTACAACAAACATGCCCTTCATGATAGAGTGTCACACTTCCACTGACTGATATTAACCCCAACGGTTAACTGCTAGCAGCGTGCACCTGGTCTCAATGGAAAGTCCAGTCAGTGGACCCAGAGCAGCTTCCAAAGTGGTCCATACACTGTATACCCCATGTTGCTGACGACCTCTACTAGAGGTCTCCTAGTCAGCATATGTATAAACAGAGTCAGTGTCCCTTAAACTTATGTATAGTGCAATATTTGAATAAACATATGTACCCCCTCCATGATGTGAGAGCTTACTGTTTATCAGAAAGCCCTGCATAAATGACTATTGCCGACTGCACTTAGACAACAAGTCATCAAAGGGGGAGGGAGGGTAACCAGAACTTACCCAGTTAATAGAGTAATCTCTATCTAGACTGGGTCCTGAAACAAAGGAAATTCAGTGTAACTAACACTGTTTGCCTAGAAAGGGAAGATAGATCAGGCACACTGGAAGGAGGCATGGGAAGTGAACTTCCCTGCGACATCCAGTAGCTAAGATACACCAAAACCAGGGGCTGTGGATCCCACAAGGCGCAGCACACTGTAGACCAGGGGATTAGTGGCTAAATCTACATTTCACCTGGAAGGCTTGTGACATTACCTACAAGGAAGAAACTTCACTACCTGGCTGACAACTCCTTGTCTACCCCTCTGTCTAACAAGGCCCTGTGAGAAGGTTCTCAAATCAGTTAGATAATTTACCTCAATCCATTGGGAAAGCAAACAAATGACTGAGGATTCAGGATGGTGGGAGGGATTTTAATATCTGGTATGTTGGGATTATTTGCCTTATACTAGTGGTCAGGACGGTAACTTCCCACATGTGATGTTTTGTGTACTCACTATGATTACAGAAAATGGGGGCATTTCAAACTATGATAAAATGGACAATATTTTCCACTTCATCTGCAGGTGAAAACAAATACAGGGTTTATGGCACACCTTAAAAACAAAATTTACGCTTACCTGATAAATGTATTTCTTCAAGATATGGTGAGTCCACGGGTTCATCTTAATAACTGTTGGGAATATCACTCCTCGCCAGCAGGAAGAGTACAGTAAAACTTCCCTACCCATAAACCCTAGTAATTCGACCAAAAGAGAATGGAGAAAGGAAAGCAACACAAGGTGCGGAGGTGTCTGAGATTTGGACAAAAACCCTTGGGGAAAAAAAAAAATCAAAAAGACAAAAAAGGGTGGGTCCGTGGACTCTCCATATCTTGAATAAATAAATTTATCAGGTGAGCATAAATTTTGTTTTCTTCCAAAGATATGGTGAGTCCACGGGTTCATCTTAATTACTGTTGGGAACCAATACCCAAGCTAGAGGACACAGATGAGGGGGATAAGAACAAGCATGCCTAAATGGAAGGCACCACCGCTTGAACAACCTTTCTCCCAAAAGCCACCTCAGAAGAGGCAAATGTATCAAAACTGTAAAAAATTTAAAAAGTATGGAAAGAAGACCAAGTTGCAGCCTTGCAAATTTGCTCCATGAAAGCATCATTTTTGAAAGCCCAAGAAGAGGCTACAGCCTTGGTGGAATGAGCTGTAATTCTCTCTGGAGGTTGTTTCCCAGCAGATTAATACGCAAAACAAATCACACTTCACAACCTAAAAGAAAGAGTAGAAGCCATATATTTCTGACCTCTATATTTCCCAGAAAAACAAAGAGCAGAAGATTTGCGAAAGTCCTTGGTCGCCTCCAAATAGAACTTAAGAGCACGAACCATGTCCAAATTATGTATCAAAACGTTCTTTATCCGAAGAAGGCTTCGGACACAGAGATGGAACAACAAATCTCCTGATTAATATTCTTAATAGACACAACTTTGGGGAGAAACCCCAACTTAGTGCGAAGAACCGCCTTATCCACATGAAAGATAAGGAGAATCGAACTGCAAGGCGGAAAGCTCAGAAACCCTTCGCTCAGAAGAAATAGCCAAAAGAAATAAAACCTTTTTGGAAAAGGGGAGAAGAATACCAATGGCACTACTTACTTAAGATATTAGTTATACCCCTGTCCTTCCTAATACAAAGTGGGAACTGTGTCACGTTAGTGGTGAGGTAGGAGAGTTAGGTGCTATGTAGTAAAAGAACTCCTGAACAACCAACAAGATAGGATGAGCCAGCCGTATCTTGATAAAGACTACATATATAGCACTCTGGGGGTTTAAATAACTATATTGATTGCCAAATTAGGATAGCATTAAGATAGTCAAACAGAGGATGTGCAATAATGATTGCGGATGGCAACTATTGGGAGTTAAAAAATAACTTTTATTAGAAGCATAATTAAAATTGGAAAAACACACATTTAAAAACACACTTAGGAGCCTAAAGGTTAGTATATTCTCTATAAATTTATTAAGGGCTGGATATAGCAGAAATTAATCCCCACTCTTATTAGTATTATGTGGTATTAAGACAAACAGTAAATAATACCATATTATATTATATCATAAAGTGGGTTAATATTCAGCTGCTAGTGGGTTTAGTAAGTTTATTTCACCTCCAAGATAGAAGTTGGTATGTGAGTCATTGATTGTGTATCCGTATATGAGTATACACGTTTGACTATCTATATGCTATCCTAATTTGGCAATCAATATAGTTATTTAAACCCCCAGAGTGCTATATATGTAGTCTTTATTAAGATACGGCTGGCTCAGCCTATCTTGTTGGTTGTTCAGAAAAAAAACCTTCCAGGATAACAATTTAATGTCAACAGAATGCATTGGCGCAAACGGAGGCCGCTGCAGAACTTTAAGTACAAGATTAAGACTCCAAGGTGGAGCAACTGGTTTAAACACAGGCCTGATTCTGACCAATTCCTGACAAAAGGATTGAACATCTGACACATCTGCAAAACGTTTATGTAACAAAAAGGCTGAAATTTGACCCTTCAAAGTGCTGACAGATAACACTTTCTCCAGACCCTCCTGAAGGAAAGACAAAATTCTTGGAATCCTAACCCTACTCCAAGAGTAGCCCTTAGCTTCACACCAATAAAGATATTTCCTCCATATCTTCAGGTAAATCTTCTGAGTAAAAGGCTTAGGGGCCTGAATCATAGTCTCAATGACTGACTCAGAGAAACCGCGCTTAGATAGAATCAAGCGTTCAATCTCCAAGCAGTCAGCTTCATAGAAACGAGATTTGGATGAAGGAAGGGCCCCTAAAGTAGAAGGTCCTTCCTCAGGGACAACCTCCATGGGGGTAGAGACGACATCTCCACTAGGTCCGCATACCAGATCCTTCGAGGCTAAGCCGGGGCAATTAGAATCACTGATGCCCTTTTCAGTTTTATACGAGCAATCACCCGTGGAAGTAGAGCAAACGGAGGAAACAGATAGGCCATTCCGTAGTTCCAAGGAACTGCCAACGCATCTATTAGGAAGGCCTGAGGATACCTCGACCTGGAACCGTACTTCGGACGCTTGGTATTTTGTTGAGTCGCCATCAGATCCAACTCAGGAATCCCCCATTTGGAAGTTAACCTGGAAAACACTTACGGATGAAATTCCCATTCCCCGGGATAGAATGTCTATCAGCTTAGGAAATCCGCTTCCCAATTGAATGGCAGAAAGGCAACAACAATCCGCTTCCCATGTGAATGGCAGAAAGGCAACAACAATCCGCTTCCCATGTGAATGGCAGAAAGGCAACAACAGTGATATTCCGCCCACTGAATGATGCGAGCCACCTCCTTCATGGCTAGAGAACTCCGAGTTCCCCCCTGGTGGTTGATGTAATCCACTGAGGTTATGTTGTCCGATTGGAATCTGATGAACCCGGGCCAAGGTCAATTGAGGCCAAGACAACAGTGCGTTGTAAATCGCCCTCAATTTAAAGATCAGAAGTTCTGACTCCTTCCGAGACCAAAGACCCTGCGCCTTCAAGAGGTTCCAAACTGCTCCCCAGCCCACCAGGCTGGCATCCGTGGTCACGATCACCCATGAAGGTCTCCGAAAGCAAGTGCCCTGAGACAGGTGCACCTGAGAGAGCCACCACAGAAGGGAGTCTCTCGTCTTCTGATTGAGCACTATCTTTGGGGATAGATCCACATAATCTCCATTCCATTGACTGAGCATGCACAACTGCAGGTATCTCAGATGAAATCGAGAAAATGGAAAGATGTCCATGGAGGCTACCATCAGACCGATTACTTTCATACATTGTGCGACTGAAGGATGAACCGTCTCCTGCAGAGATCGACAAGAGGAAAGGATCTTTGCTACTCTGACCTATGTCAAAAATGTTTCCATCAGAATGAAGTCTGATAGTCCCTAGAAAGACTAACCTTGTCGCAGGAACCAGAGAGCTCTTTTCCAAATTTACTTTTCACCTGTGAGATTGGAGAAAGGACAGTAACATCTCCGTGTGAGATGCTGCTTGAGGAAAAGATGGTGCCTGGACCAGAATGTCGTCCAGGTAGGGAGCCGCTGCTATCCCCCTGGATCGGACCACAACTAAGAGAGCTCCTAGAACCTTCGAGAATATCCTGGGAGCCGTGGCAAGGCCAAAGGGTAGGGCCACAAACTGGAAGTGTTGGTCGAGGAAAGCAAACCTCAGGAATTTGTGATGATCCCTGTGAATGGGAACATGCAAGTATGCATCCTTTAGATCTATGGTCGTCATAAATTGACCCTCTTGAATCAATGGAAGAATCGTACGAATGGTTTCCATCTTGAAGGATGGAACCTGAGGAAATTGTTGAGACATTTTAGGTGTAGAATGAGGCGGAAGGTCCCCACTGTTTTGGGGACCACAAATAGGTTTGCGTAAAACCCCAGGCTCTGTTCCAGCTTTAGAACAGGGACAATCACTCCCAGAGACAAGAGATCTTGAACGCAATTCAAGAACGTCTCTCTTTTCATCTGGTCTGCAGATAATCTAGAAAGATTAAATCTGCCCCTGGGAGGGCAATTTTTGAATTCCAGCCTGTAGCCATGAGAAACAATTTCCACAGCCCAAGGATCTGGAACGTCTCTTATCCAGACCTGAGAGAACTGAGAAAGCCTGTCCCCTACCTGATCCAAGCCTGGATCGGGGGCAACCCCTTCATGCAGAATTAGAGTCCTTCGCTGACTTTTTAGACTGCTTCCCCTTACTCCAAGACTGACTTAGTTTCCAGGAGGGCTTGCTATTGTCCTGCTTGGATGCAGACAAGGATGGCTTTCCTCTAAAAATTCCGAAAGGAAGAAAATTACTCTGACGTCCCTTTGGTCTGTTCTTATCTTGAGTCAGAAAGGACCCCTTTCCGCATGTAATGTCGGAAATGATTTCCGCCAAGCCTGGTCCAAATAAGGTCTTTCCCTTGTAAAGAAGGGACATCAGCTTGATTTTAGATGAAACATCGGCTGACCAAGACTTTAACCATAAAGCCCTTCTTGCTAAAACTGCAAAACTAGAAACCTTAGCTCTCAGTTTAAGGACCTGAAGGACAGCGTCTGCAATATAGGAATTGGCTAACTTTAGAGCCCTGATCCTATCCTGAATCTCGTCTAAAGGCGTCTCTTCCTGAAAAGAATCCGACAAGGCATCAAACAGATAGGAAGCTGCACTAGTCGCCATGGCAATACATACTGCTGGCTGCCATTTTTTTATTCATCGGATCTTTGAAAGAGCAACTATCCTCAATAGGAATAGTGGTTCTCTTAGCCAGGGTAGAAATCGCCCCTTCTACCTTGGGCACCGAAGACCAAGACTCCTTGATAGATGACTCCACCGGAAACATTTTACTAAACACCGGGGATGGAGTAAAAGCCACTCCTGGCTTCTCCCACTCTAAAGTTATGATCTCCTTAGCTCTATCTGGCACAGGAAAAACCTCCAAAGAGGAAAGAGCATCAAAAAAACTATTGAGTTTACTAGACTTCTTAGGCGTGACTACCGCCTGGGTCTCCGAGTTATCCAAGGTAGCTAAAACCTCCTTTAACAGTAATTGAAGGTGTTCAAGCTTGAATCTGAAGGAAACTCCCTCACCCTCAGAATGAGAGTCTTCAGTAACCTGAGACTCAGCGCCAGGAACAGATACCTTATCTGAATTCTTAGTTTTCCTCTTGCTCTTCCCCTGAAACCTGGGAAACTCAGCTAAGGTTGCTGGTAATACCTGGACAGCATCCTCCTGAGAGACATTAGGCTCCACATTAAAAAAAAAAAAATCTTTATCCTGTAATATCTGTTTAACACAGGAGGAACAGAATTGCATGGAGCTCCAATTTGTGCATCTAAACATAACAAACATGGGTTGAATTGAGCGGACTCCTGATCCATGTCAGACATGCCTATTACTATCCCCACTGGTCGTTAACTTTTGACAGAGATATAAAAAACTTGGCTGTTTAAAAGGGTGTAAAATATAAGGGCAATTGGTTAAAAATAAAACGGTTTATGCCAGAAGATGAGTTGTCGCTCCGACTAAACCTCCCTCCACACCTCAGTATACTGAGGCGCCTCCGACCTCTCCTTCTAGCGCTACCTCACAAATAACTGCCGAAGCGGATGTAAAACAACCTCCGTAGAGAACAGAGCAGAGAGGAAGGTCCGATCATGTGAGCAAACATAAGGGAGGCTCGAAAACCTACAGCGGAACTACGGAGGAGGGGGCGTGGACAAACTGAATACACATGCCGCAATGGCGTTAATAAGGAAAAAAGGTCTTATCTAAAGTAAAAGCACTAAGGTTCCCCACACAGCGTCCAAATAAAAAACAGCCCCAAAAACGAACCCAGTGTTTAGGTTAACATAAACCATACTAGTCTCTCAATTAAAACACTATGTCTGCCGTCATGCCTTAGCGATGCCCTTACTACAGGGTGAGCTAATAACGTCCCTATACACTAGCAAGGTAAAATTTACACTTAAGTGCCCCTATCTCCCACCGGGAAGACCAGCACTTACCTGCTCAGCTGTCCGGCATGAAGACAGTCCCTAGGTATGAGAGGACACTTCTTCCTCACAGAGATCTGGCAAAAATGCAGATAACAAAGTAACCAACTTTGGAATCTGAAACTAGGGCAGCAATGTGGAATAAACGTAGCAAGCATCTCTTTGCAAGTTCCCCACTGCTTTAAGGCCAACACAGCTCGACCGCAAAGAATAACATGGAGTATAGGTATACCCTGAAATTTGCTTGAAGTAATCAATCTTCTCAGAAAAACGTTTTTAAACTACACACTAAATTCAACTCCTCCATGCACGAAAGGCAAAGAGAATGACTGGGGTTTATGGGTAGGGAAGTGATACTTAACAGTTTTACTGTGGTGCTCTTTGCCTCCTGCTGGTGAGGATTGATATTCCCAACAGTTATTAAGATGAACCCGTGGACTCACAATATCTTTGGAAGAAATTGCTAGAGACGCACAGCTTGTGTGTGGACAAAACAGTTTAAAACCTCCAAATTACATGTTTAAAACATTTAAAGGGCAGCAACTAAGTGGTAATAAGTCAAGAGCTATAAATGTTTCCCTCTATGAGGGTCGTCCACAGTCCATAGAAATCCTGTCAGAAACTCAGGGATAATCCTGTCAATTGCATGGAGCCATTTGAAAGATCACCATTTGAAAGTTCACAGACAATGGTTAGAGGATAGCATGTCCCATCAAAAATTTAAAACCAGTGAAGAAACCATAAACAAAGACGTGATTTCACACACACACAAAAAGCTGAGGTAAGATGCAAGAAAATACCTTGCGCATGGCTTTAGCATGGATAAAATGTTGGTTGCACCAGCCACTGGAGTAGTTATTGTTCTTCCACTGCAGGAAAACATTCAGAAAAGTCAAATGGTCGCTCTCCGGGACAGCAAATTTCTCTCTGACTTGATCACTCTCTTCCTCACGGCCCTGGGTTAAGGAGACAAATAATTTGGAAATTAGATACTAAGATGACCTAAGCTGTTTGCCATACAGTATATAAAATTAAAAACATAAATTATGCTTACCAGATCATTTCATTTTCTTTTGTATAAGGAGAGTCCACTGCATCATTCCTTACTGTTGGAAAATACTGAACCTGGCCACCAAGAGGAGACAAAGACACCCCAGCCAAAGGCTTAAATACCTCTCTCACTTTCCCCATCCCACAGTCATTCTGCAGAGGAAACAAGGAACAGTAGGAGAAATATCAGGTTATAAATGGTGCCAGAAGAAAAAGATAATTTAGAGGGCCGCCCATCGGAGAACCAAAGCAGGGGCCATGGACTCTCCTTATACAGAAGGAAATTAAATGATCTGGTAAGCATAATTTATGTTTTAATTCTTAATATAAGGAGAGTCCACGGCATCATTTCTTACTGTTGGGAAAAACATAATTTATGTAAGAATTTACCTGATAAATTCATTTCTTACATATTGGCAAGAGTCCATGAGCTAGTGACGTATGGGATATACATTCCTACCAGGAGGGGAAAAGTTTCCCAAACATCAAAATGCCTATAAATACACCCCCACCACACCCACAATTCAGTTTAACGAATAGCCAAGAAGTGGGTGATAAGAAAGGAGCAAAAGCATCAACAAGGAATTGGAATAATTGTGCTTTATATAAAAAAATTATAACCACCACAAAAAGGGTGGGCCTCATGGACTCTTGCCAAGATGAAAGAAATGAATTTATCAGGTAAATTCTTACATAAATTATGTTTTCTTTCATGTAATTGGCAAGAGTCCATGAGCTAGTGACGTATGGGATAGCAAATACCCAAGATGTGGAACTCCACGCAAGAGTCACTAGAGAGGGAGGGATAAAAATAAAGACAGCCAATTACGCTGAAAAATTAATCCACAACCCAAATCAAAAGTTTTAATCTTTATAATGAAAAAAAAATGAAATTATAAGCAGAAGAATCAAACTGAAACAGCTGCCTGAAGTACTTTTCTACCAAAAACTGCTTCTGAAGAAGAGAAAACATCAAAATGGTAGAATTTAGTAAAAGTATGCAAAGAAGACCAAGTTGCTGCTTTGCAAATCTGATCAACAGAAGCTTCATTCTTAAAAGCCCAGGAAGTAGAAACTGACCTAGTAGAATGAGACGTAAATCCTCTGAGGCGGGGATTTACCCGACTCCAAATAAGCATGATGAATTAAAAGCTTTAACCAAGATGCCCAAAAAATGGCAGAAGCCTTCTGACCTTTCCTAGAACCAGAAAAGATAACAAATAGACTAGAAGTCTTTCTGAAATCTTTAGTAGCTTCAAAGTTCTAACCACATCCAAAGAATGTAAAGATCTCTCCAGAGAATTCTTTGGATTAGGACACAATGAAGGGACAACAATTTCTCTACTAATGTTGTTGGAATTCACAACTTTAGGTAAAAATGTAAATGAAGTCCACAAAACCGCCTTATCCTGATGAAAAATCAGAAAAGGAGACTCACAAGAAAGAGCAGATCATTCAGAAACTCTTCTAGCAGAAGAAATGGCCAAAAGGAACAATACTTTCCAAGAAAGTAATTTAATGTCCAGAGAATGCATAGACAACGGAGGAGCCTATAAAGCCCTCAAAACCAAATTAAGACTCCAAGGAGGAGAGATTGACTTAATGACAGGCTTGATACGAACCAAAGCCTGTACAAAACAATGAATATCAGGAAGATTAGCAATTTTTCTGTGGAACCGAACAGAAAGAGCAGAGATTTGTCCTTTCAAGGAACTTGCAGACAAACCCTTATCTAAACCATCCTGAAGAAACTGTAAAATTCTAGGAATTCTAAAAGAATGCCAAGAGAATTTATGAGAAGAAAACCATGAAATGTAAGTCTTCCAAACTCTGTAATAAATCTTTCTAGATACAGATTTACGAGCCTGCAACATAGTATTAATCACTGAGTCAGAGAAACCTCTATGACTAAGCACTAAGCGTTCAATCTCCATACCTTCAAATTTAATGATTTGAGATCCTGATGGAAAAATGGGCCTTGAGATAGAAGGTCTGGCCTTAACGGAAGTGGCCAAGGTTGGCAACTGGACATCCAAACAAGATCCGCATACCAAAACCTGTAAGGCCATGCTGGAGCCACCAGCAGTACAAATGAACACTCCATTATGATTTTGGAAATCACTCTTGGAAGAAGAACTAGAGGCGGAAAGATATAAGCAAGTTGAAAACTCCAAGGAAGTGTCAACGCATCCACTGCCTTCGCCTGAGGATCCCTGGACCTGGACAGATACCTGGGAAGTTTCCTGTTTAGATGAGAAGACATCAGATCTATTTCTGGAAGCCCCCACATCTGAACAATCTGAAAAAAACACATCTGGGTGAAGAGACCACTCTCCCGGATGTAAAGTCTGGCGACTGATATAATCCGCTTCCCAATTGTCTATACCTGGGATATGGACTACAGAGATTAGACAGGAGCTGGATTCCGCCCATGCAAGTATCCGAGATACTTCTTTCATAGCTTGAGGACTGTGAGTCCCACCTTGATGAGTGACATATGCCACGGTGTCTGTTTGAAAACAAATAAACGGTTCTTTCTTCAGAAGAGGCCAAAACTGAAGAGCCCTGAGAATCGCACGGAGTTCCAAAATATTGATTGGTAATCTCGCCTCTTGAGACTTCCAAACCCCCTGCGCTGTCAGAGATCCCCAGACAGCTCCCCAACCTGAAAGGCTCGCATCTGTTGTGATCACAGTCCAAGCTGGATGAACAAAAGAGGCCCCTTGAACTAAACGATGGTGATCTAACCACCAAATCAGAGATAGTCGAACATTGGGATTTAAGGATATTAATTGTGATATCTTTGTATAATCCCTGCACCATTGGCTCAGCATACAAAGCTGAAGAGGTCTCATGTGAAAACGAGCAAAGGGGATCGCGTCCGATGCTGCAGTCATGAGACCTAAAACCTCCATGCACATAGCTACTGAAGGGAATGATTGAAACTGAAGGTTTCGACAAGCTGAAATCAATTTCAGACGTCTTGTCTGTTCGAGACAAAGTCATGGATACTGAATCTATTTGGAATCCTAAAAAGGTTACCTTTATCTGAGGAATCAAGGAACTTTTTGGTAAATTGATCCTCCAACCATGTCTTTGAAGAAACAACACTAGTTGATTCGTGTGAGATTCTGCAGAATGTAAAGACTGAGAAAGTACCAAGATATCGTCCAAATAAGGAAATACCGCAATACCCCGCTCTCTGATTACAGAGAGTAGGGCACCGAGAACCTTTGAAAAGATCCTTGGAGCTGTTGCTAGGCCAAAAGGAAGAGCAACAAATTGGTAATGCTTGTCTAGAAAAGAGAATCTCAGGAACTGATAGTGATCTAGATGAATCGGAATACGAAGATATGCCTCCTGTAAGTCTATTGTGGACATACAATGCCCTTGCTGAACAAAAGGCAGAATAGTCCTTATAGTCGCCATCTTGAATGTTGGTATTCTTACATAACGATTCAAAAATTTTAGATCCAGAACTGGTCTGAAAGAATTCTCCTTCTTTGGAACAATGAAAAGACTTGAATAAAACCCCAGACCCAGTTCCTGAAAAGGAACTGGCACAATTACCCCAGATACCTCTAGGTCTGAAACACACTTCAGGAAAGCCTGAGCCTTTACTGGGTTCACTGGAATGCGTGAGAGAAAAAAAATTCTCACAGGCGGTCTTACTTTGAAACCTATTCTGTACCCTTGAGAAACAATGTTCTGAATCCAATGATTTTGGATTGAATTGATCCAAACATCCTTGTAAAATCTTAGTCTGCCCCCTACCAGCTGCGCTGGAATGAGGGCCGCACCTTCATACGGACTTGGGGGCTGATTTTGATTTTTTAAATGGCTTGGATTTATTCCAGACTGGAGAAGGCTTCCAATTGGAAACCGTTTCCTTAGGGGAAGGTTCAGATTTCTGTTCCTTATTTTGACGAAAGGAACGAAAACGGTTAGCAGCCCTAAATTTACCCTTAGATTTTTTATCCTGAGGCAAAAAAGCTCCCTTCCCCCCAATGAGAGTTGAAATAATAGAATCCAACTGAGAACCAAATAATTTATTACCTTGGAAAGAGAGAGATAGCAACGTTGATTTAGAAGTCATATCAGCATTCCAAGATTTAAGCCATAAAGCTCTTCTAGCTAATATAGCTAAAGACATATATCTTACATCAATTCTAATGATATCAAAAATGGCATCACAAATGAAATTATTAGCATGTTGAATTAACTTAACAATGCTATACACATTATGATCCGATACTTGTTGTGCTAAAGTTTCCAACCAAAAGGTTGAAGCAGCAGCAACATCAGCCAAAGAAATAGCAGGCCTAAGAAGATGACCTGAACATAAATAAGCCTTCCTTAGAAAAGATTCAAGTTTCCTATCTAAAGAATCTTTAAAAGAAGTACTATCTGCCGTAGGAATAGTAGTACGTTTAGCAAGAGTAGAGATGGCCCCATCAACATTGGTGATCTTTTCCCAAAACTCCAATCTATCAGTTGGCAAAGAATACAGTTTCTTAAACCTTGAAGAAGGAGTAAAAGAAGTACCCAGTCTATTCCATTCCCTAGAAATTACATCTGAAATAGCATCAGGAACTGGAAAAACCTCTGGAATAACTACATGAGGTTTAAAAACCGAATTTAAATGTTTACTGGTTTTAATATCAAGAGGACTAGTCTCCTCCATATCTAATGCAATCAACACCTCTTTAATAAGGAACAAATATACTCCATTTTAAATAAATATGAGGATTTGTCAGTGTCAATATCTGAGGTAGAATCTTCTGAACCAGATAGATACTCATTAGAGATAGATAAATCAGAATGCTGTTGGTCATTTAAAAATTCATCAAATTTATGAGAAGTTTTAAAAGACCTTTTACGTTTATTAGAAGGTGGTATGACAGACAAAGCCTTCTGAATGGAATTAGAAACAAATTCTCTCACATTAACAGGAATATCCTGAACATTAGATGTTGAAGGAACAACAACAGGTAATGGATTATTACTAATGGAAATATTGCCTGCTTTTGAAAGTTTTCATGACAACTAGCACAAACTACAGCCGGAGGAACAGTTACCACAAGTTTACAACAAATGCACTTAGCTTTGGTAGAACCGACATCAGGCAGCAGGATTCCAGTAGTAGATTCTGAGACAGGGTCAGATTGAGACATCTTGCAATATGTAATAGAAAAAATAACATATAAAGCAAAATTATCAATTTCCCTATATGACAGTTTCAGGAATGGGAAAAAATGCCAACAAAATAAGCCTCTGGAAACCAGAAGCAAAATGAAATAAGGACTTAAATAATGTCAAAAATCTGGCGTCAAGTATGACGCACAACTGACAAAACATTTTTTGGCGCCAAGAACGTCTGCAACAAACACGAGCGTCATAGATGATGCAACTACGTAAAAACTCTTGGCGACAACTAAGACATCGGAAATGACGTCATAACGTCAACAAACGTAATTCTCGCGCCAAAAAAGTCTTGCGCCAAGAATGACGCAATAAATTGTAGCATTTTGCGCTCCGAGCCTAACAGCCCGCAATTTAGAAAAGAAAGTCAATTTGAAAAATTTTCAGGTAAGAAAAAATTTTCTTTTTTTTTTTATATATATTTATAAATGCATTTCCCAAAAAATGAAACTGACAGTCTGTAAGAAGGAAATATTCTGATTAACCTGAATCATGGCAAATATAATTACAAACATTATATTTAGAACTTTACATATAAAGTGCCAAACCATAGCTGAGAGTGTCTTAAATAAAAAGGAAAACATACTTACCAAAAGCCACTCATCTACATAAAGTAGATAGCCAAACCAGTACTGAAACGAGAATCAGTATAGGTAATGGTATATAAGAGTATATTGTGGATCTGAAAAGGGAGGAAGGAGATGAATCTCTACGACCGATAACAGAGAACCTATGAAATAGATCACCGTTAGGATGACCATTGTATTCAATAGGTAATACTCCCTTCACATCCCTCTGTCATTCACTGCACTCTGAGAGGAACCGGGCTTCAGCATGCTGAGAAGCGCATATCAACGTAGAAATCTAGCACAAACCTACTTCACCACCTCCATAGGAGGCAAAGTTTGTAAAACTGAATTGTGGGTGTGGTGGGGGTGTATTTATAGGCATTTTGAAGTTTGGGAAACTTTGCCCCTCCTGGTAGGAATGTATATCCCATACGTCACTAGCTCATGGACTCTTGCCAATTACATGAAAGAAATTATACCCAAGCTCTAGGATGACACTGAATGATAACGGGAGGGACAAAAAGAGAGGCGGACCCTAATTTGAGGGCACCACAGCCTGCAAAAACCTTTCTCCTGAATGCTGCTTCAGCCGAAGCAAAAACTTGTAAAATTTAGAAAAAGTATGTAAGGAGAACCAGGTAGCAGCCTTACAAATCTGATCCATAGAGGCCTCGTTCTTAAATGCTCAAGAGGAAGCCACTGCTCTAGTAGAATGAGCCGTAATCCTTTGAGGAGGTTTAGCTAAGCGGATTTAAGCTAAGCGGATAACACTCCTTAACCAAAAAGATAAGAAAGTCGAAGAGACCTTCTGACTCTTATGCTTCCCGGAATGGACAACAAACAAGGCAGAAGTTTGTCTAAAATCTAAAGTAGCCTAAAGATAGAACTTCAAGGCGCGAACCACGTCCAAATTATGAAGCAAACGTTCCTTCGAAGGAGGAGGATTGGGACACAAGAAAGGAACCACAATCTCTTGATTGATGTTGCGGTCTCACACGATTATAGGAAGAAAACCTAACGTACATAGGACAGCCTTATCAGAATGGAACACCACATAAGGAGGCTCACATTGCAAGGCAGCAATCTCAGATACTTTGCGTGCAGAAGCAATAGCCAGTAGAAAAAAAACCTTCCAGGATAACAATTTAATGTCAATTTCATGCATAGGCTCAAATGGAGCCCGTTGCAAAACCTTAAGAACAATATTTAGACTCCAATGAGGAGCATTAGATCTAAACACAGGCCTGATCCTAGTCAGAGCCTTAACAAAGGACTGTACATCTGGAAGCTCAGTGAGCCTCTTGTGCAGTAAAACAGACAAGGCCAAAATCTCTCCCCTGAGGGAACTGGCAGAAAGGCCCTTCTCCAGTCCATCCTGGAGAAACGATAGGATCCTGGCAACCTTAACTATATGCCAGGAAAATCCACGCTCTTCACACCAGAATAAGTAGGTTCTCCACACCTTATGATAGATGCGACGAGAACCGGTTTACGAGCTTGAATTAGAGTATCAATAACTCTCAGAAAAACCTCTCTTGGCTAGGACTAAGCGTTCAAACTCCACGCAGTCAGCCTAAGAGAATCTAGATTGTGATGAATAAAAAGACCTTGTTCCAGCAGATCCCTGCGACAAGGTAACTTTCACGGAGGAGATGATGACACCCCTACCAGATCAGGGTGGGTAGGTTGGAATTGAGACGGAACGCCATGAGATCTATCTCCGACGTCCCCCACCTGTTGCATATCTCCGCAAACACTTCAGGATGGAGAGATCATTCCCCCAGATGAAAATATTGTGTCTGCTGAGAAAATCCGATTGCCAGTTGTCCACACCCGGAATGTGGATCGCTGACAGCGAACAGCTGTGGGCCTCCGCCCACTCCAGAATACGAGATACTTCCCTCATTGCTAGGGAGCTTCTCGTTCCACCCTGATGGTTGATGTAAGCCACTGAGGTTATATTGTTTGACTGGAATCTGATAGACAGACGAACCAAGAAGGGACCAAGCCTTCAGAGCATTGAAGATTGCCCAAAGTTCCAGAATGCTGATCGGGAGAGAGCATTCCACCTGAGTCCACAGGCCCTGTGCCTTCTTGGCACCCTAATTAGCTCCCCATCCTGATAGATTTGTGTCTGTAGTCACAATCTTCCAGGATGGTCTAAAAAAAGGATGTCCGCCAGATCCGGACAGAGCCACCAAGAGAGCGATTCTCTCGACCGGTTGTCCAGAGAAATCTGATGAGGCCACTCCGAATGATCGCCGTTCCATTGCCTCAGTATGCACAGTTGCAACGGTCTGAGACGGAACCCGGCAAATGAATGATGTCCATGCTGGACACCATGAGACCAATCACCTCCATACACTGAGCCACAGAGTGCCTTAAGGAGGTCCGGAGGGCAAAACATGCCGAAGCTAGCTTGCAACATCTCTGGTCTGTTAGAAATATCCTCATGGATATGGAGTCTATTATAGTACCCAGTAATTCCACCCTGGTGCTTGGTATAAGAGAACTCTTTTCTAGGTTTATCTTCCATCCGTGAAATCGAAGAAGAGAGAGAAGAGATTCTGAATGGTCTTCCGCCAGACGAAAAGATGGTGCTTGTACCAGAATATCGTCTAAGTAGGGAGCTACTGCTATTCTCCGGGTTCTGGCAACGGCTAGAAGAGCCCCTAGAACCTTTGTAAAAATTATTGGAGCAGTAGCTAGACCGAACAGTGCAATTAAGTGGAAGTGCTGGTCCAGGAACGCAAACCTTAGGAACTGGAAGTGGTCCTTGAGGATTGGAACGTGAAGGTAAGCATCCTTCAGATCTATAGTGGTGTCAAGTCAGAGTAAGTTTAAGAAGCAGGTTTACAATAAAGTAAATAGTTGATAATCAAATAGTAGTTAGCTGAAATAACTCTGGTAGTGAAGTAACGGTTTAGAGTAGGTAGGTTTAGACACATTGATTTGTGAGGTATACAGTTGTGCTCATAAGTTTACATACCCTGGCAGAATTTATGATTTCTTGGCCATTCTTCAGAGAATATGAATGATAACATAAAAACTTTTCTTTCACTCATGGTTAGTGTTTGGCTGAAGCCATTTATTATGTTTTGGGATCCTCAAGTGGGATAAAAGTGCGTTTGGCAAGTGTGGAGATAGCGCCATCCACCTTAGGGATGGAACCCCACAACTCCAATTGAGAGTCCGGGACCGGGAATAATTTTTTAAAGGAAGACAAAGGGGAAAAGGAAGATCCAATTCTGTCCTATTCATTCTTAATAATGTTCAGCATCTTTACAGGCACAGGAAAGGTTAAAGGCACTACCCTGTCCTCGTAAACTCTGTCTAATTTAGAATCAAAGGTTCATCAGGCAGCTTGGCCTTGGAAACCTCTAATGTAGACAGGACTTTCTTTAGAAGAAAACGTAAGTGTTCAATCTTAAATCTAAAGGCTGGTTCTTGCGCAGCAGGAGGCTTAGATGCAGCAGACTCCGTCCCAGAAAGTTCATTCCCTGAAGCCTCAGAGTGCAACTCATCCTCGGATAACTGAGACAAAGCAGAAAAATCCATTAAATCACATGATTACCCTGGGGCGGGAGATATATGTTTAATGTTTAGTGCTAGTGACGTATGGGTATAAAATACCCAAGATGTGGAAGGCCACAGAGGAGTCACTAGAGAGGGAGGGATGAAATAACAAACAATAATTACGTTTTTCTTATAAACTTAAAATAAAAAAAAAAACTTAAATCATAAGCAGTAGAATCAAACTGAGACAGCTGCCTGAAGAACTTTTCTACCAAAGTCTGCTTCAAAAGAAGCAAATACATCAAAATGGTAAAATTTTGTAAATGTATGCAAAGAAAACCAAGTTGCTGCTTTGCAAATCTGATCAACCGAAGCTTCATTTTTAAAAGCCCAAGAAGAAACGACTACTAGAATGAGCTGCAATTCTCTGAGGTGGAGACTGCCCCGTCTCCAAATAAACTTTATTAATCAAAAAGCTTTAACCAAGATGCCAAATAAATGGCAAAGGCTTTCTGACCTTTCCTTAAACCAGAAAAAACAACAAATAGACTAGAAGTCTTTCTGAAATCTAAAGAATGTAAAGATCTTTCCAGAGAATTCTTAGGATTAAGACACAAAGAAGGAACAACAATTTCCCTATTAATGTTGATAGAATTCACAACTTTAGGAAGAAATTTAAATCAAGTCCGCAAAACAGCTTTATCTTGATGGAAAATCAGATAAGGAAGCTGACAAGAGAGCTGATAACTCAGAAACTCTTCTAGCAGAAGAGATAGCCAAAAGAAACAACACTTTCCAAGAAAGAAGTTTAATATCCAAAGAATGCATAGGCTCAAAAGGAGGAGACTGCAAAATCCTTAAAATCAAATTAAGACTCCAAGGAGGAGAAATTAATGTAATAACAGGTTTGATACAAACCCAAGCCTGAACAAAACAGTGAATATCAGGAAGTATACCAATCTTTCTATGAAATAAAACAAAAAGAGCAGAGATTTGTCCCTTCAAAATACTTGCAGACAAAACCTTATCCAAACTATCCTGAAGAAATTACACCATGAAATATAGCTTTTCCAAACCCGATAATAAATCTTTCTTAAAACAGATTTACGAGCCTGTAACATAGTGTTAACCACTGAGTCAGAGACACCTCTATGACTAAGCACTAAGCGTTCAAATTCCATACCTTCAAATTTAACAATTTAAGATCCTGATGGAAAAACAGCCTTTGAGACAAAGTCTGGCCTTAGAGGAAGTGGCCAAGGCTGGCAACTGGACATCCGGACAAGATCCACATACCAAAACCTGTGAGGCCATGCTGGTGCTACCAGAAACACATGAGACTGTCCCATTATGATCTCGGAAATCACCCTCGAAAGAAGAACCAGAGGCGGAAAAATGTAAGCAGATTGAAAAAAAACAAGAAACTAACCTATCCACCATCTCTGCCTGAGGATCCCTGAACCTGGAAAGGTATCTGGGAAATTTCTTGTTTAGATGAGAGGCCATCAGAACTATTTCTGGAAGGCCCCACATCTGTACAATCTGAAAAAACACATCTGGATGGAGAGACCACTCCCCTGGATGTAAAGTCTTACAGTCTGGCGGCTGAGATAATCCGCCTCCCAATTGTCTACACCTGGGATATGAATCGCAGAAATTAGACAGGAGTTGAATTCCGCCCAAAAAAGTATTCAAGATACTTTTCATTGCTAAAGGACTGTGAGTCCCTTCCTGATGATTGACATATGCAACAGTTGTGATATTGTCTGTCTGAAAATTAATTAAACATTCTCTCTTAAATTGAGGCCAAGCCTGAAGAGTTCTGAAAATAGCACAGAGTTCTAAAATAATGATTCATAACCTCGCCTCTTTAGGTTTCCAAACCTTTTGTGCTGTCAGCGAACCCCAAAGAGCTCCCCAACCTGTAAGAATGGCATCTGTAAGAATACAGTCCAGGAAGGATGAACAAAGAAGGCCCCCTGAATAATACGATGATGGTCTAACCACCAAGTCAGAGAGAGTTAAGTGTTGGGATTTAAGTATATCAACTGTGATACCTGAGAATAATCCCTGTACCATAGGTTCAGCATGCAAAGGTCTCATAAGAAAACGAGCAAAGGGGATCGGGTCCAACGCTGCAGTCATGAATCCTAAAAACTTCCCTGCGCATAGCCACTGAAGGAAATAATAGAGACTGAAGGTTTAGACAGGCTAAAACTAATTTAATTCGTCTCTTAACTGTTAAAGTCATGGACACTGAATTTATCTGAAAACCTAAAAAGTTGACCCTTGCCTGAGAAATGCCGAAACTCTTAGGTAAATTGATCCTCCAACCATGTCTTTGAAGAAACAACACTAGTTGATTCATGTGAGATTTGTCAAATACAGTGTCTGATGCAGGATCATTTGAGCCAAAGAAACCCTCCTCAGTAGAATAACAATTTTGGAAAGACCTTATAAGTTTATTTGAAGACATAAAAACAGTCATAGCCTTCTTATGATTGCAGTAATAACATGTGAAATCTGCAGAATTAATCAGGTACATTAAACTGAAAAATTAAAAAAACAAATTATGCTTACCTGATAATTTTCTTTTCTTCAGATGGAGAGAGTCCACAGCTGCATTCATTACTTTTGGGAATTCAGAACCTGGCCATCAGGAGGAGGCAAAGACACCCCAGCCAAAGGCTTAAATACTCCTCCCACTTCCCTCATCCCCCAGTCATTCTGCCGAGGAACAAGGAACAGTAGAAGAAATATCAGGGTCAGGGTGACAAGGTGCCAGAAGAACAAAAATACAGACGCCCCACAGAAAAAAATATGGGCGTGGAGCTGTGGACTCTTTCCATCTGAAGAAAAGAAAATTATCATCAGGTAAGCATAATTTAAGTTTTTCTTCATAAATGGAAAGAGTCCACAGCTGCATTCATTACTTTGGGGAAAACAATACCCAAGCTATAGAGGACACTGAAAGCAAAAACGGTAGGGAACAAGAGGCGGCCCATTCTGAGGGCACCAGACCTGAAAACCCCTACCCAACAAAATCCTGCTTCATTGAAAGCCGAGAACAACTTTGAAAAAAAGGAAAAGGCCCAAGGACACTGACCCTTAAGATAGTCCACAGCCTTCCTAGAGACCGCAGGAACTAGACTCGACTGAGTCAACAGCCTCCAAGAGACCCCGTCGCCCAGCAGTCGGTCTCCAAACACAGCCCTTACTAAAAAAAGGGAACAAACTACCGTATTCTTCCACAAGAAGAAAATGCTTGGAGAAAACATGATTGTACTTGTAAAACGCGGCTAATCCCCTTACAGAAATAAGCCACCTGATCCAACCTCCTACACACAGGGCAGGACAAAGACCCTCCAAAGAGAGGAAACCTCAGCTCATAAGGAAGTCAAACTATCCCCTCAAAAGGGAAGGGCAGAGATAAGAACAGCGTACATGTCCACAAGATATGAAGCCATAGTATGATCAAAACACAGACCGAATGAAAATTCATTTAGACACCACTGTTGACCCAACAGAGAAAAAACTCTCCATAGAGGAGCACACTATGTCCGAAGGACAAGTCAGGCCTTAAAGTTTATAACCAGTACCTAAAGGTGGATGTGAACTCTGGCCTTCCTGCTAGCAAGCCCAAAGAGCTAGCCCCTATGTCGCAACATAGGGTCCCTGAAAAAAAACTGGGTTGTCACAAACCAGTTCACAGGATCATAAGTCTCCAGGCATCCAAGAAGGATCTAAGACAAGAACCCTGCACCCAGAATCGCCCTAGAACGAACGACACCCTCAGGGAACACAATATACACCGTCTGAAGCAATCAGACCTCACGGGGGATGAGAACCGGAAAACCCAGAGAACGGGTACAGGACTCACTCGTAATTCCCAGCCCAAAGGGAAGAGAACACACTTAGCTGGAGGTCAACACCCCCCCAGCAAGGTACTAGTCCGCGACAAAGTCACGCAATTTCTCTAGAGCCCAAAGGCCCCAAGGGCAACACTAAAGGAAATGAGAACGAGAACAGAGTCAACCAAAAGAGAGTAGAAGAAAGGCTAGTTTCCATAATCCTTTCAGATTAACATTCCAGAGGACCACACCCAAGGGAGAAGAATGCAAATCATCCCGAACCCAGGCAGAAAAACATCCTCTAAGCAAAAAATGTGGAAAAAGAGACAACACCTCCTATCGCCCCTGATATGGAGACGACTAACTCCCGAAGAATGACAGAGCCTCACAGCTTTCACTTCCTAATTAAGCGGCCAAAGCCACCAGAAAAAACGGACGAAGTACAGAAAGTCTCGACCCAAAGGAAGGACCTAAATTCTCCAAGCCTCCAACCCACAACGAAAAGGAACACTCTAGTTCCTGAAAAAATCGGAAACAACTGAGCATGTCGCCACAGATCTCAGTAGAGTCCCGGCCCACTAGATTGAAAGGTGAATGAGGACTGAACCAATCCCCTATGCCCTTAAGCAACCACGGACCCTTAAGTCCTCCCAGGATGCTAGCTGAAGCTTGAAAAATAAAACAATTAAACACAAATCATATTGTGATCACTGGGCGCCCTCACCAGACCAACCAGACATAAAAAGGTGCCACGTGTCTGAACTAGGCCTCAAAGAAAGAAGGATTTGTACCCAGTCAGGACCAGCCTGAAACCAAGGGCCCCAGCACTGTCAAGGCCACAGAGTCTCCCCCAATGATAAAAGGATAAAGAACAGTCAGACAGACTTTTGTAAACAGTGCAACCACAAAAACGCGAGTATCAATTCCAGAAAGTTCCCGAAGGAAACATCACCCACAACATGAGCTTTAGAACAAATAAAAATCATCTTCACCGGATGAAAATAAAAGAAGGCAACCCGTAGGTTATCGCCCAGGAAGAACGGACAGACCCGCAAGACCAGCCCAACAGGGGTCTGAGACTTCCAAGCTCAGAACTGGAAAAGGATACACAAATAACAAAGACTGTAAGAAGATAACTTATGTCTTTGTATGCAAGCCAGTTGAAGAGTAAGACTGAGAATCCCCAGACCCATTAAGAGCGGGATCCTCCAGCAACGCCAAAAACGTGCCTTAGTAGAACACGAAGGCGCGACAGTCTAACATACCTCCGCCGGGACAAAAGGAAACAACGGCCCCGAAGGCGTCAGGGGCAGTCGCTCCCCCGGAAAGTTCAACTGGACCAGGCGATCCCACGCCTGACGAGCCACGGTTAACAAACACAGACAATATCGTAAGCACACTCCCGGGAAGGTGCATATGCGCCAGCGCCAAAGATATGGCCAAGTGGAAATGTGTCGTAACCTCCGTTGGGAACAGGCCACACTCCCTAGAAAGGATAAGTAGCGTTTGGGTTACCTGCATGCATAGTAATAGTTGGTGGTAGGGAACTAGTCTTGTGAGAAATAGAATCCACAGAGCCGGATGGCTCAGTGGGCACCCAATTCCCTGATCCCGAGGAACAGGGCACCCGAAAATGGCATTCAGAACATAACTGATGGGCATGTATCACCCGGGCCAAGTCATATTCTTCGCAAGAAGTAGAGTCTGAATCAGAGACATCAGTCTCCAAGAATCCTCCATAACTAGAACACTGCCACCTCCAGAGAACTAGACACCAGTGGACCAGGATTTCTCCGTCGCCACGCGGTCATGAAAGCGGAAATGGAGTCACAAGGTAAACCATGCAGTCCATGCAAAAGCGAGCCCGATCAAAAAGGTTGCATCACTAGACATAGGCCGTTATGTTCCAAAATAGCCATGAGCCAAAGCAACATTACACTGCAGCAGACAGAATCACATAAACATGATTATAAACCCCCCTGTTCAATAATCCCCCTCAGGAGATATTAACCCTTGATTTCTAGATACAAAAGGAGCCTCACTGAGACCCTATGTTAAAGTTATCCCCAATGGGATGTAACCCCTCTCGGATAAACAGTTGAAATTACAATACATCCATGATGAAAGTAAAATGAAACGATCTTACCGGAATCTACGCCATGGAACAGGAACACGGCCCTTCAAGTGTGACAGATAGTTGCGTCGCTTCTGCCATGGACTTGAGAGAAAAAAGCAGGCAGCGAAACTCGTCAACGCTGATTGCTTGTGGAGCTGTTAAAATGAGTCGGGATGGTTTTGCAGAAAGACTCTCCCTGCATCTCCGGAATTTCACCCATACTCTCACTGAGAGGCTGGCAGGACTACTTTAAACTCCAGGCCCATGCCGAAGAGTACTACCCTCCATAAAAGACTATCACAAACTTCTGACACTTCTCTGCCAAGCTCCTGGGACGAAAGGCAAAGAATGACTGGGGGATGAGGGAAGTGGGAGTATTTAAGCCTTTGGCTGGGTGTCTTTGCCTCCTCCTGGTGGCCAGGTTCTGAATTCCCAAAAGTAATGAACGCAGCTGTGGAATCTTTACATTTATGAAGAAAACATTAAATGTATTTGTATATATAGAAACATTATCAGCATGAAATAAGATAAATGCCACATAATTGAGCTGAAGAGAATAAAATCAGCTTGACAATAAAAAACACACTTAGCTTGTTGAAGAAATGTGTTAAGGGCATCTTAGTTTCTACAGTAACAGAGTCAGGATCAGGGATAGGCACAGACAAAGGCTGTGGCGGACATTTTCCAAAGTACAGACCTTAGTGAAGGACACCAAGGCACATTTAAAATTAAAAACATTATTTTATAGTGCTTGGTGTTATTATACTGATGCAGATACCACTGATCCTATAATCAGCCCTCCTCTGGCTATACCCTTGAGCCAGTGTCACTACTGTGTATTTGTATAGTGCTGGGTGTTATTATACTGATGCAGATACCACTGATTCTATAACCAGCCCTCCTCTGGCTATACCCATGTGCCAGTGTCACTGTGTCATTATATAGCGCTGGGTGTTATTATACTGATGCCGATACCACTGACCCTATAACCAGCCCTTGTCTGGCTATACGCATGTGCCAGTGTCACTACTGTGTCTTTGTATAGAGCTGGGTGTTATTATAAAGATGCAGATACACACCCAGTATTTCATTCAGGCTTTATATATTTCATAACTTATCACCCAATATTGCTAGCAGTCTCTTGACAAGCCACTAACTTTATTCACACTACATATTTTTTTTTTATTCCTATTATTTAATCAGAAAGAAAAGATATACTAAGGTTATGGCGGACACTGCAAGGGCTAGTCATGGACACCAGTGTCCGTGTACGGACACCTTGCCTATCCCTGGTCAGGATCAGTCTGAGACATCTTGCAAAATGTAAAAGGAAAAAATAAACATTGAAACAAAATATCAAATTTCCTCATATAGCAGTTTCAGGTATGGGAAAAAATGCTTATGCTAAAAAAAATAGGCAAGAAAGCAAACAGCATAGCTCTCTATAATATAAAGAGAGCAAGAAGGATAAAAGTAAGTGGGGTAAAATAACAAAAAATTTTGGCGCCAAGTATGATGCACGATTCAAAAGAAAGTGACATTTTTTGGGAGCCAAACCAATTTCGCGCCAAAACAACTAGTGTCAACAAAGACGCAGGAAATGACAAAATTTTCGACCATTATAGGCGCAACTTCTCTCCAAAAAATGTTCACGCCAAAAATGACAGCATTTTGCGTCCACGCGAGCCTAGATTTGCACGCGAAAATTAAGGAAAAATAAGTCAAATTGGGGAAAAAAAGACTGAAACCCCAGGTAAGAAAAAAGTTTAAATAAAGTTCCTAAAACATGATTCTTGTACTGAAACTGCTAGACTGCAAAAGGGAAATATACATAGACCTGACTTATGGCAAATAAAAGTAAACACATAGCCGAGTGTCTTAAAAAAAATATACATAGACAGCCATTGAAAATATTTCCCATGAGTGAAACCATAAAAACAACAGGCGATACTCTCTTCCCATCCCTCTGACAAACACTGTACTCTGAGAGGAATTGGACTTCAAAATGCTTAGAAGCGCCTATCATAGAAGAAATCTAGCACAAACTTACTTTACCACCTCCACAGGAGGCAAAGTTTGTAAAACTGAGGAATGAGTGTGGTGGGAGGTGTATTTATAGGCATTTTGAGGTTTGGGAAATTTTGCCCCCTCCTGGTAGGAATGTACCACATACATGAAAGAAATCAAAGCATCACATTTGATTAATCCCCACTGTTCAATAATCCCCCTCAGGAGATATTAACCCATGATTCTATTAAGATAAAAGGAGCCACACTGTGATCCTGTCTTCTAGCGTTTTAAACATATGAAAATATTGAAACGATCTTACCAGAATCCATGCTGTGGAACAGAAACACAGCCTCTCAAGTGTGACAGTCTTGTAGCATCGCTCCTGACATGGACTTGAGTGAGAAAAACAAGCAGGCAGTGAAACTCGTCAACACTAATTGCTTAGGAGCTGTTAGCAGGCAGTATGGATGGGATTGCAGAAAGACTCTTCCTGCATCTCCTGACTCTAACTTTCGTCAATGCTCTCACTGAGAGGCTGACAAGACTACTTAAAACTCCAGTCCCATATCGAAGGGCAGATACCCTTCCTAAGGAACTACTCCGAAATCTTCTCTGCCATCCTCCTGTGACGAAAGGCAAAGAATAACTGGGGGAAGTGGGAGAGGTATTTAAAGGGACATGAAACCCACATTTTTTCTTTCGTGATTTAGAAAGAGCATGTCATTTTAAACAACTTTATAATTTACTTCTATTATCTAATTTGCTACATTCTCTTGATATCACTTGCTGAAAAGCATATCTAGATATGCTCAGTAGCTGCTGATTGGTTGCTGCACATAGAGACCTTGTGTGATTGGCTCACACATGTGCATTGCTATTTCTTCAACAAAGGATATCTAAAGAATTGAGCAAATTAGATAATAGAAGTAAATTGGAAAGTTGTTTAAAATGACATGCCTTATCTGAATCATGAAAGTTTAATTTTGACTAGACTGCCCCTTTAAGTCTTTGGCTGGGGTCTCTTTGTCTCCTCCTGGTGGCCAGGTTAAGTATTTCCCAACAGTAATGAATGATGCTGTGGACTCTCCCTATATTAAGAAGGAAATAAGACTTTTAGCGATTTACCTTTGGTCGGTAGAATATAGCTGGGACTGATAACATAGACACAACAATAAGAATCTCAGAGCTGCATCCCATGTCACATGATACAATCAGCATCTTAGAGAGAGCAGGATCCAATGGAAACTCCACCATGAGACGACCAGTGGAGGTAAGTGAACCTTCACAAATTAAAAATAAAAACAATAAAACAAAACAGAATATTATGGTTGCAAGCAACAGATCAGGTAGAAAAAACATGATGCAAAGTAGCTTGAGCTATAAAACAATTATATGGCTTCTTTCATAAACATACTCTTACCTGTGTTATCTAGGGCCCCCAGAATCCACAGCTGGTACATTGAGTTAAGCATGTTGTCTTCAGGTGGGGGGTCCATAAAGTGGAAAAGAAGCAGATCCTGAACACCCAAAGACTTCAGAAGCAAAACAACATTTGAGAGGTTTGTACGTTGAATCTCAGGAACAGTGGTGCAGAGCATCTCATTCTTATATGCACTCTGTGTGTATAACCTGCCAGAAACAAGTGGTCAAAAGGACTGCACAGTTTAGTGTAAACAATTAGAACAACTAAGATGTGTGCTAATAAGTCTAATCACCTAAAGCACTGTCCAGGACCTGTTCTGCCTGCTCTCCCAGAGCGCTGGTTGGCATTGGCCTGACTGATGGGGTAGATCTGAAGAGCATCCATGCCAATACGGGGGTTAAACACCTATGGTGAAGTAATAAAGTGTTAAACACATTACATATATAGTAAATCTTACCTCCAACGTGCTTCAGCATAGACTGACCTTTAACTTACAATACCCAGAATCCACTACAAACATGATACCATCTACAGTCAGAGATGTCTCAGCTATGTTTGTAGCTACAATACATTTTCTCACACCATCTGGAGCCTGTGGGATAAAACATAGGATTTATTATAAGAGAAAAATTACACCACGATGAACACTACATGTTTATCCTCCATTAAAGATATATGAAACCCAAAACATTTCTTTTGTAATTCCGACCGAGCATACAATTTTAAAAAAAACTTTCCAATTTACTTCTATTATTAAATATGCTTCATACCCATTCTATTCTGTTGAAGAGATACATAGGTAGGTGTTTGGAGCATTACATGGCAAGAGATAGTGCTGCCATCGAGTGTTATTTCAAAACTGTTGGCATATAGTGCTCCAGACATGTACATGAAAATAATGATAATAAAAGTAAATTAGAAAATTGTTTAAAAAAATTTAAATTTATGCTTACCTGATAAATTTATTTCCTTCTTGGCAGTGAGAGTCCACGAAAACATTCATAACCTATGGGAAGTACTTGACCTGGACACCAGGAGTAGGCAAAGACACCCCAAACAAAGCAATCAATATCCCTCCCAATTCCCCTACCATCTCAGTAGTTTAAGCTACGGATAAGGTAAAGTGAAAAGAGATACAAGCGGTACAGAGTTGCAAACGACTGCCACCACTACACATTTGCATTAAGGTGGTAGTTGACTCTCACTGCCAAGAAGGAAATTAATTTATCAGGTAAACATACATTTTATTTTCCTTCTATTGGCAGTGAGAATCCACAAAAACATTCATAACCTATGGGAAACCAATGCCCAAGCTGTGAAGTTCAGAAATGTTTAGGAGGGAAAAGTAGGGAATGCAGTCCTAGTCGCTAGGCACCACCGCTTATAGAACCATTCTCCCAGTAGAACCCTTCTCCCAAAGGAAGCCTCTGCTGAGGAAAAACTTCAAATCTATAGAACTTTGTGAAAATGTGCAACGAAGACCATGTTGCAGCCTTGCAAATCTGTTCAACTAAGGCCTCATTTCTTAAGGTCCAAGAAGTAGATACCGCACAAGTAGAATGTGCTGTGATTCTTGAAGGGGGCTCCTGACTCACATCCTTGTACACCATTGCAAATCAGACTTCTCAACCAAAAGAAAAGAGAAACAACTGAGGCCATCTGCCCCTTGCACTTACCAGTATACAGGATGAATAAGGAACATGACTGACGGAACTCCTTAGTAACGTAAAGGTGTGAGGAAAATGCCAACAAGAAAACCACTTTCCAAGTCAGTAACATAATATCAACAGATAAGTCTTCCAGAACTTGTATTAGATATTTCTGGTGACAGGCTTGCGAGCGTGGATAAGAGTATCAATCACCCTGTCAGAGCAGCCTCTCTGAGCCAAGATCAGCCGTTCAATCTTCAGGCAGTCAGCCTCTGAGTATCTAGGTTTTGGTAAAAGAACAGACCCTGAGTTAGCAGGTCCTGACATAAAGGCAACCACCAAGGAGAAGATGGCATGGTCGCATGGTCACTAGGTCTGTATAACAAGTCAGAATAGTTAGCATTCCCTCCTGCTTGATCCGAGCGACCACACGGGGCAGGAGAAAAATCGGTGGAAACATGTACACTAGGTTGAAGTTCCACAGGACCGCTAGAGCGTCCACTAGCTCTGCCTGAGGAACCCTGAACTTTAATCAGTATCTTGAGAGAAATGTATTAAAACGGGAAGCCATCAAAACTATCGCGGGAGCACCCCATCTGCGGGTGATCCCCAGAAATACCTCCAGATTTAGGGATCATTCCCCTGACTGGAGATTCTGCCTGCTCAGGAAATCCTCTTCTCAATTTTCCACACCTGGGATGTGGATATCTAAAATTTGACATTGATGTTTCTCCTCCCACAGCAGAATTCGAGACACCTCCTGCATCGCCAGTGAGCTCCGTGTGCCACCCTGATGGTTGGGTTGTAGGCCACGGGAATGATATTGTCCGATTTGAATCGGATATAACGGACATAAGCTAGCTCAGGCCATGGTAGAAGCGCATTGTAGATAGCTCTCAACTCAAGATTGTTGATCAGAAGAGACACTTCCTCCTGACACCAAGTGCCTTGGGCTCTAAGAGAATCCCACACCTCACCCCAGCCGTACAGACTTGTGTCTGTGGTGATAATCACCCAATAGGGGAGACAGAAACCCGTCCCTAGGAGAAATGGAGTTGTAGACTGCCACTACGTGAGACTCCCTCTCGTCAGGTATCCAGGCAAATAACCTGAAACAGATCGGAATGTACTCCATTCCCATATTCCATATACACAATTGTTATAGCATCCAAAGTCACAAACATAAGACCTACCACTTTTATGCATTGTGCTGAAGCAGACGACATGCTGCCTGAAGCATCTCTCTGCGCTGATCTGTGAGGTAGATGCGCACACTGACCGTCTATGATCGTTCCTAGAAAGTTTACCCTCGTGGCCGGGACGAGGGAGCTCTTTTACAGATTGACGTTCCAACTGTGCGCCTGAAGACACGAGAGTATCCTCTCCTTGTGGTCCTGAGCCACTGGGAAAGATGGCGCCTGAACCAAAATGTCATCCAGGTATGGAGCTACTGCAATACTGTCAGGGTTTTTTCCTGTTTTGTTTGCCATATGCTGCTGGGAGCCATTTTACTCACCTCTCTTGCTGACTCTGGTGCATACTGTGTGATGCTGCTCAATTCCTGCACTTCCTTTTATGGCCAGACTGGTGTACATCATCAGTGTGAGACAGGATGCAGTCTCAGAATTGTGATGTCATCACTTACAATTTAAAGGGCCTCTGTTCAGTATGCTTTGCCCTTGCGTTGTCTCAGACCTGTTTGTGAGAGCTCCTGTGTATTACCTGGCTGTCTGACGTCCCTCCTGGTTCCTGATCCTTAGCTTGTTCCTGACTCTGCTGTTCTCCTTGTTCCTGATTCCTGGCTTGTCTGACTACTCGCTTTGGCTCCTGACTCGGCTCGTCTGACTACCAGCTCTGGTTTTGATTCCTGGCTTGTTATTTGACTTGTGGATTTTTTATTATTTTTTGCTATTAATAAAGGTGTGATTATTTTTGCACTTCTCATCTAAGTCTGATTCCTGGCACCCTGACAAATACCCTACAGGGGAACTGGGGCCAGTGGAGCTCCAAGCACCTTGGTAAACACTCAAGGTGCAGTAGCCAGTCCATATGGTAGAGCAAAAAAAATTGGTAGTGGTTGTAAAGGAAGGCGAATCGCAGGAAACGGTAGTGTTCTCTGTGGATCAAAATGTGATGGAACACATCCTTCAGGACTTTTGTAATCATGAACTGACCGACCCTCTTGAACCAGGGGAAGGATGGACCTTATCGTTTCCATCTTGAAGGAGGGAACCCTTATAAACCTGTTGAGACCCTTTAGGTCCAGAATGGGACGTAACATTCACTCTTTCTTGGGGACCATGAAGTGATTGGAGTAGAACCCTTGGGGACTGGAACCACCACACCCATGGCTTTGAGGTCATCCACACAGTGGAGTAGTGCCGACCACTTTAACGGGCTTCCCGACACTCTTGAGAGAATGAATGCTTATTCTGTATGCTTCACAAACTATGTCCAGTACCCAAGGGTCCTGGACGGACAGAACCCAGTCCCTCTGAAACAGAGACAACCTACCCCCCCCCATGTGACCTGGTCCCAGATTAAGGGCGATCACATTATGCGGATATATTGTCCTGGGAAGGCTTTTTGGGCTGCTTGCTCTTGGTCCACCCTTGAGTGGGATTCTAGGTAAGCCCTGGGAGAATCCATTGTAAGCGCTTCTGCTCTCCTCTGGTTCTAAGTACAACCCTTGGACTTCATGCCCTGTGGTAGGAAAGTTCCCTTTCTACCTGTGACCGTAGCTATAATAGAGTCCAGACCTGGTTCAAAAAGGGACTTGCCTTTAAAAGACAAGGATAGTAACCTTGATTTTGAAATTTTGAAACACTATCAGCCGAGCATGACTTGAGCCACAAGGCCCTTCTGGTCAGAAATGCAAAGCTAGAGTTCTTGGCATTGATGCAGGGAATCTGGATAATAGCATCCATGATTAAGGCATTAGCCAACCTAATATGTTACTTAATCTCCTCAAGAGGAATATTGACTGTAAGCAAGTTCGCTAAAGATTCGCACCAGAACTTGGCGGCTATTCCGACCGTTGTTGGAAACAGGAAGCCTGACTGCAGGAACATCCTTCTTAGGTACCCCTCAAGCTTTCTGTCTCGAGGGCGCCTAAAGGATGTACTATCTTCTAGCGGGATGGTAGTGCATTTAGCCAAAGTGGATATGGCGTCATCAACTTTATGAAGACTATTCCATACCTCTGCGTGTGAAGCAAAAACAGGAAACACATTTTTAAAGGAAGCCGAAGGGGTAAAAGGAACCTGTTTCTCCCATTCCTTGGTGATGAGCTCTGCAATAATAGGGGGAAAAGAAAATTCCTTAGGAGCCCTAAGCTTAGGCCTAAACACAGACTCAAGTCTCTGAACTTGATCCTCCTCAGGCAGCTTTGCTGCCAAAACCCACAGGGTAGATTGAACCCTCTTAAACAAGAACCTTAGTTGCTCCACTTGAACCTAATTGTAACCTACTCAGAGTCCCCGTCTGACTCTCCTTCAGAGGTGTCAGAAGAAGAGAGTTCGTTCTCATGAGATTGTCTATAAATATCCATTTTGGCCTCGAACAAAACATTTGCACTACGTACTTGAGAACAATGTTTACATTTTCTTTTTCGCCTGTAAACGGGCCGTGATATCATTTGGAAAATGGTCTACCCCAGCTGGGGATGTAAAGCTATTTTCGCAGCAGCCTGAGGTGACCGCTGTCGCATCCATGGGCTGCTGGAAAGGGATGTCCACATTAACCAAAACTTGGGAATCCACAGAAGGGTTTGCTGGAGATAGCAACTTGGAGATTCCTCAGCGATCTGCCTGCTTGGGCCTCCAGCATGAGACATCAAGAAAAGTGACAGACATGAATTGCATAATTCTGCCAGAGGACACACTGCATTTGATTTGCAAAGCAAGTATTATTGTCAAAAGAAAGTACCAAGGAGATTCCTCTAGATTCTCTATCAGTATAGAGTAATCCATGGTACAATGAAGTAAAATGACGGGTTGACCCAGGCTTCCGATGCACAAATCCATTGTCCCCTTTATGCCCTTTGTAGGGCATCTTGCCACCTCCGATCCTGCCGACTCTCCCACAGGTCTGTTGCGCAGTGGAGCTTAAGAGGAAATAGTGCGAAATAACCAGCTATATTCAAAGAGGTTAAAGGTCTATTATCCAAGTGGGCTACACATAAACTCTCGTTATATGGTAGAATTATGTCTATAAAAATGACGATATTACCCAAAATCCTCTATTTGTTTCGTTCATTACCGATAAATGTACCGGTAACAGAGTTACAAACGACACAGAAAGAAATCCTTAATTTTATTTGGCAAGGGAAAAGGGCGAGAATTAACAAGGACATTGTGACCAGACGTAAGTCAGGGGGAGGGGTGGGGGTACCAGACTTAATTTCCTATTACTATGCAGCCAGAATGGCTCAAACTATTCAATGGCATAGAACAGCAAATACTCCACAATGGGTCCAACTAGAAATGGATATCATGGAGATAGGCAGATTAGATAGACTACTATGGGCAGATAAACAACATAGACCCCACTCTATAAGACAGTACGTAGCAATACATCATACCATCCTTTTATGGGATAAACTGACCAAGACTCTTAAACTAATCAATAGCCGATCTAGAGCAACATCCCTAATACCCATCAATTTAATGACAAACTCACAACTACAGGGAAAGTGGGAAAACAAGGGCCTCTATCGCATCGCAGACACTTTGGTTCATAACAAGATAATAACTTTCAACCAATATGAAGAGTTGGGGGACGCAGATAGTAATCTTTGGTTTCATTATTTACAACTTAAATCTAGGGTACAGGAGATAATAGGGAACACAACAAGGCCAAACAACACAATTTATGAGTCATTGTGCTTAACAAAAGAACTTAAGAAGGGCATCTTCAATATCAAAGAGGGGGAAAAAAATAGTACCATGATAAAATGGGAAAAAGATCTGGGTAGATCCTGGTCAATAGAGACCTGGACTGCAAACATCCAGAGAGGCATTAAATTTTCCCCCAACACAGCGCTAAAAGAAAACTTCTTAAAAACATAATTTATGTGAGAACTTACCTGATAAATTCATTTCTTTCATATTAGCAAGAGTCCATGAGCTAGTGACGTATGGGATATACATTCCTACCAGGAGGGGCAAAGTTTCCCAAACCTTAAAATGCCTATAAATACACCCCTCACCACACCCACAATTCAGTTTAACGAATAGCCGAGAAGTGGGGTGATAAGAAAAAAGTGCGAAAGCATATAAAATAAGGAATTGGAATAATTGTGCTTTATACAAAAAAATCATAACCACCACAAAAAAAGGGCGGGCCTCATGGACTCTTGCTAATATGAAAGAAATGAATTTATCAGGTAAGTTCTCACATAAATTATGTTTTCTTTCATGTAATTAGCAAGAGTCCATGAGCTAGTGACGTATGGGATAATGACTACCCAAGATGTGGATCTTTCCACACAAGAGTCACTAGAGAGGGAGGGATAAAATAAAGACAGCCAATTCCTGCTGAAAATAATCCACACCCAGAATAAAATTTTAATGAAAAAACATAAGCAGAAGATTCAAACTGAAACCACTGCCTGAAGTACGTTTCTACCAAAAACTGCTTCAGAAGAAGAAAACACATCAAAATGGTAGAATTTAGTAAAAGTATGCAAAGAGGACCAAGTTGCTGTTTTGCTAATCTGATCAACCGAAGCTTCATTCTTAAACGCCCAGGAAGTAGAAACTGACCTAGTAGAATGAGCTGTAATCCTTTGAGGCGGAGTGTTACCCGACTCAACATAGGCATGATGAAATAAAGATTTCAACCAAGATGCCAAAGAAATGGCAGAAGCTTTCTGGTCTTTTCTAGAACCGGAAAAGATGACAAATAGACTAGAAGTCTTTCGGAAAGACTTAGTAGCTTCAACATAATAATACAAAGCTCTAACAGCATCCAAAAAATGCAATGATTTCTCCTTAGAATTCATAGGATTAGGACACAATGAAGGAACCACAATTTCTCTACTAATGTTGTTAGAATTCACAACCTTAGGTAAAAAATTCAAAAGAAGTTCGCAGCACCGCCTTATCCTGATGCAAAATCAGAAAAGGAGACTCACAAAAAAAAGAGTAGATAATTCAGAGATTCTTCTGGCAGAAGAGATGGCCAAAAGAAACAAAAAACTTTCCAAGAAAGTAATATAACGACCAAAGAATGCATGGGTTCAAAAGGAGAAGCTTGAAGAGCCCCCAGAACCAAATTCAAACTCCAAAGAGGAGAAATTGACTTAATTACAGGTTTTATACAAACCAAAACTTGTACAAAACAATGAATATCAGGAAGATTAGCAATCCTTCTATGAAAAAGAACAGAAAGAGCAGAGATTTGTCTTTCAAGAAACTTGCGGACAAACCTTTATCTAAACCATCCTGAAGAAATATAAGTCTTCCAGACTCTATAATATATCTCTCTAGATACAGATTTACGAGCCTGTCACATAGTATCAATCACAGAGTCAGAGAAACCTCTTTGACCAAGAATCAAGCGTTCAAACTCCACACCTTAAAATTAAGGTTTTGAGATCCTGATGGAAAAAAGAACCTTGAGACAGAAAGACTGATCTTAACGGAAGAGTCCACAGCTGGCAAGAGGCCATCCGGACAAGATCCGCATACCAAAACCTGTGAGGCCATGCTGGAGCTACCAGCAGGACAAACGAGCATTCCTTTAGAATATTAAGAATACCCTTGGAAGAAGAACTAGAGGCGGAAAGATATAGGCAGGATGACACTTGTAAGGAAGAGATAATGCATCCACTGCCTCCGCCCGAGGATCCCTGGATCCGGACAGATACCAGGGAAGTTTCTTGTTTAGATGAGAAACCATCAGATCTATTTCTGAGAGTTCCCACATTTGAACAATCTGAGGAAATACCTCTGGGTGAAGACCATTCGCCCAGGTGCAACGTATGGCAACTGAGATAATCCGCTTTCCAATTGTCCATACCTGGGATATGAACCGCAGAGATTAGACAGGAGCTGGATTCCGCCCAAACCAAAATTCGAGATACTTCTTTCATAGCCAGAGGACTGTGAGTCCCTCCTTGATGATTGATGTATGCCACAGTTGTGACATTGTCTTATCTGAAAACAAATGAACAACTCTCTCTTCAGAAGAGGCCAAGACTGAAGAGCTCTGAAATTGCACGGAGTTCCAAATATAGATCGGAAATCTCACCTCCTGAGATTCCCAAACCCCTTGTGCCGTCAGATACCCCCACACAGCTCCCCAACCTGTAAGACTTGCATCTGTTGAGATTATAGTCCAGGTCGGAAGAACAAAGAAGCCCCCTGAACTAAACGATGGTGATCTGCCCACCATGTCAGAGAGTGTCGTATAATCGGTTTAAAGATATTAATTGAGAGCTGAAGAGGTCGCATGTGAAAACGAGCAAAGGAGATCGCATTTGATGCGGCAGTCCTAAGACCTAAAATTTCCATGCATAAGGCTACCAAAGGGAATGATTGTGACTGAAGGTTTTGACAAGCTGATATCAATGTTAAACTTCTCTTGTCTGACAAGGACAGAGTCATAGACACTGAATCTATTCTAGAAACCTAAAAAGGTTACACTTGTCTGAGGAATCAATGAACTGATTGGTAAATTGATCCTCCAACCATGAACTTGAAGAAACAACACAAGTCGATTCGTATGAGATTCTTCGAAAATGAGAAGACTGAGCAAGTACCCAGATATTGTCCAATAAGGAAATGCCAAAAAACCCTGTTCTCTGATTACAGAAAGAAGGGCACCGAGAACCTTTGAAAGAAATTCTTGGAACTGAGGCTAGGCCAAACGGTAGAGCCACAAAACTGGTAATGCTTGTCTAAAAAGAGAATCTCAGACACAAAAAGTGATCTGGATGAATCGGAATATGTAGATACACATCCTGTAAATCTATTGTAGACATATAATGCCCTTGCTAAACAAAAGGCAGGGCAGTCCTACAGTAACCATCTTGAATGTTGGTATCCTTACATAACGATTCAATATTGATAGATCCGAAACTGGTCTGAAGGAATTGACCTTCTTTAGTACAATGAAGAGATAAAATAAAACCCCAGCCCCTGTTCCAGAACTGGAACTGGCATAATTACTCCAGCCAACTCTAAATCTGAAACATATTTCAGAAATGCTGAGCCTTTGCTGTGTTAACTGGGACACGGGAAAGAAAAAAATCTCTTAGCAGGAGGCCTTAACTGAAGCCAATTCTGTACCTTTCTGAAACAATGTTCTGAAACCAGAAATTGAGAACGGAATTGATCAAAATTTCTTTGAAGAAAACGTAATCTGCCTCATACCAGCTGAGCTGGAATAAGGTCCGCACCTTCATGGGTACTTAGGAGCTGGCTATAGGTGTTCTAAAAGGCTTGGATATATTCCAAACTGGAAATAGTTTCCAAACTGATACCGCTCCTGAGAATGAAGGATCAGGCTTTTGTTCCTTATTGTGAGGAAAGGAACGAAATGATCATTAGACCTAAATTTACCTTAGATTTTTTATCCTTTGGTAAAAAAGTTCCCTTCCTTCCAGAAACAGTTGAAATAATAATTTATTACCCTGAAAAGAAAGGGAAAGCAAAGTTGACTTAGAAGACATATCAGTATTCCAAGTTTAATCCATAAAGCTGTTCTAGCTAAAATAGCTAGAGACATATACCTGACATCAACTCTAATGATATCAAAAGATAGTATCACCAATAAAATTATTCGCATGTTATAGAATAATAATAATGCTATAAAATTATGATCTGTTACTTGTTGCGCTAAAGCTTCTAACCAAAAAGTTGAAGCTGCAGCAACATCCGCTAAAAATATAGCAAGTCTAAGAAGATTACCTGAACATAAGTAAGCTTTTCTTAGAAAGGATTCAATTTTTCCTATCTAAAGGATCCCTAAATGAATTACTATCTGCCGTAGGAATAGTAGCACATTTAGCAGGAGTAGAGACAGCCCCATAACCTTAGGGATTTTGTCCCAAAAAAACTCTAATCTGTCAGATGGCACAGGATATAATTGCTTAAACGTTTAGAAGGAGTAAAAGAATTACCCAAATTATTCCATTCCCTGGAAATTACTTCAGAAATAGCATCAGGGAGATTAAACACTTCTGGAATAACTACAGGAGATTTAAAAACCTTATTTAAACGTTTAGATTTAGAATCAAGAGGACCAGAATCCTCTATTTCTAATGCAATTAATAATTCTTTAAATAAAGAACGAATAAATTCCATCTTGAACAAATACAAAGATTTATCAGCATCAACCTCTGAGACAGAAACCTCTGAACCAGAAGAACCATTATCAGTATCAGAATGATGATGTTCATTTAAAAATTCATCTGAAAAAAGAGAAGTTTTAAAAGACTTTTATGTAAACTAGAAGGAGAAATAACAGACATAGCCTTCTTAATGGATTTAAAAAATAAAATCTCTTATGTTTATCAGGAACACTCTGAAAATTAGATGTTGACCGAACAGCAACAGGTAATGTAACAGTACTAAAGGAAATTTTATCTGCATTAATAAGTTTGTCATGACATGCAATACAAACAACAGCTGGAGAAACAGATACCAAAAATTATAGCAGATACACTTAGCTTGGTAGCTCCAGCAGTAGACAGCGATTTTCCTGTAGTATCTTCTGACTCAGATGCAACGTGAGACATCTTGCAATATGTAAGAGAAAAAACAACATATAAAGCAAAATTGATCAAATTCCTTAAATGACAGTTTCAGGAATGGGAAAAAATGCCAAAGAACAAGCTTCTAGCAACCAGAAGCACTGAAAAAAATAAGACTTAAATAATGTGGAGACAAAAGCGACGCCCTTATTTTTTAGCGCCAAATAAGACGCCCACATTATTTGGCGCCTAAATGCTTTTGGCGCCAAAAATGACGCCACATCCGGAACGCCGACATTTTTGGCGCAAAATAACGTCAAAAAATGACGCAACTTCCGGCGACACGTATGACGCCGGAAACGGAAAAGAATTTTTGCGCCAAAAAAGTCCGCGCCAAGAATGACGCAATAAAATGAAGCATTTTCAGCCCCCGCGAGCCTAACAGCCCACAGGAAAAACAGAGTCAAATTTTTGAAGGTAAGAAAAAAATGATTAATTCAAATGCATTATCCCAAATATGAAACTGACTGTCTGAAAATAAGGAAAGTTGAACATTCTGAATCAAGGCAAATAAATGTTTGAATACATATATTTAGAACTTTATAAACAAAGTGCCCAACCATAGCTTAGAGTGTCACAGAAAATAAGATTTACTTACCCCAGGACACTCATCTACATGTTTGTAGAAAGCCAAACCAGTACTGAAACGAGAATCAGCAGAGGTAATGGTATATATAAGAGTATATCGTCGATCTGAAAAGGGAGGTAAGAGATGAATCTCTACGACCGATAACAGAGAACCTATGAAATAGACCCCGTAGAAGGAGATCACTGCATTCAAATAGGCAATACTCTCCTCACATCCCTCTGACATTCACTGCACGCTGAGAGGAAAACCGGGCTCCAACTTGCTGCGGAGCGCATATCAACGTAGAATCTAGCACAAACTTACTTCACCACCTCCATCGGAGGCAAAGTTTGTAAAACTGAATTGTGGGTGTGGTGAGGGGTGTATTTATAGGCATTTTAAGGTTTGGGAAACTTTGCCCCTCCTGGTAGGAATGTATATCCCATACGTCACTAGCTCATGGACTCTTGCTAATTACATGAAAGAAAGTACTACATAGATGGAATATTTACCCTACTAGATTTTCCAAGGCGGAGGACAGGGAACATCACCATTGCTATAGAGGATGCAATGAAATAGGTACCTACTTACATATGTGGTGACACTGTGACAGGGTTAAGCGGGTGTGGGATCATGTCTCGGCCCTTTTAAGTGAAATATTAGAAGCAGATATAACCCTTTCCCCAGAGCAGGCTTTAATACATTTCCCCTTAGAAGGACCTCTAAAGAGGCACTCCAAATGAGTTAATATGATTTGTACTGTCACGCGCTTGTGTATAGCTAAATTTTGGAAAACTGATATCCCATCCTTTGATTATATCGAAAAGAGAATAGAATATCATTACACTATGACAAGCGCTACGGCAGAATTATTAAACACTAAAGATCGTTTTATTGATCTTTGGGAACCATACATTATGTATATTGAAGTGGTAAGGCGGATGAGACAGATTGCCAAAGAGAAGGAAAGGATTGGAGGAAATATAATGTGAGATTTGATATCCAATGTATGTGGTGGAATGTGGTGTTGCATATATGATTTATTGAGAAACACTATTCGGAGTAAAATCCCGATAATTGTATTTTGCTTATGACACTTTTACAGACTGAACTAGTTTTGTTAATGAATTTGATTTGTATCAAAATGTTTTATTATGAAAACTCAATAAAAATTATTAAAAAAAAAATATATATATGCTTTTTACATTGTAAGGCCCTTTCAGTACAAGAAGTACACAAAGTAAGAGGGGGTTCCACAATGGCTTCTAAACACATAGAGCAATTAGTTTCCTCAATGTCAGACATGTTGAACAGACTAGTAATAACCACAATAGTCGTTAAACACTTTATTTATTGATTTCAACAATTTTCCGAAAAATGTGTACTGCGCCTTTAAGAAATAAAAAAGCGCACAATTTTTCCTAAACTGCCTAAAACGTTAAATAACGCTATACAATTAAATATACTTATTCAATTGGGCCAAAAATTATTGCACCCTAAGAGCAAAGGGTGAATTTAACCTCTAAAAGACATTTTATAGCAAAAAATATATTTTATTGAAAAAATGACCCCTGTACCTCGCCACAGCTCTGCTGTGGCGCCTACCTGCCCCCAGGGTACTGCAAAATGACTCGACAACAATCCGGTGAACAGAACACAAGTTTAGGCCCCACCGGAGCTAATGCCTGCTGCCTTCTCAGTCAGAGTAAACTGCGCGTCTGAGCATGCGAAAATAGGCCCCGCCCATCATAGACATCGTTCATATCAGTCTGTATAAACGCATGGGAAGCGGTTTACAAAGTAAGCCATGTGGTCCCCTTAAACACTACTGTAACACTGCAGCCATACTGATTATTTTTTAGTTACTCAAATAAAAAACGTCAATCTGCCTCTTCCAGTGTCCCCTTGATATTGCTTTCAGCCCAGTACTATGTCAAATAACGATATAAACACAGGATTTTCAGTAATACCCTTTGTGTACAGGTCTACTGCTTACCCCTTCCCTTGCAGGGAAAAAATGTCTACCAGTTCTGATATACCAAGTCTCCTCAGAAATAAAAGACTGAACATACCTCAATGCTGCTTGTAGCATGAAACCATTCTCCACACTGAAGATTTCTCTTGCACTACCTTCAGAAGCTCTGTGGGAACCAATATGGATCTTAGTTACATCTGCTAAGATCATCAACCTCAGGGCAGAAATCTTCTTCTTCCATATCTCCCTGAGGAAAATAGTATTCACCGGTACCATTTAAAATAAAAAACTTCTTGATTGAAGAATCTAAAACTAACACCTCACTTTACCTCTTCCTATTACTAACACAGGCAAAGAGAATGACTGGGGGTGGAGGGAAGGGAGGAGCTATATATACAGCTCTGCCGTGGTGCTCTTTGCCACTTCCTGTTATCAGGAGGTTAATATCCCACAAGTAAGGATGAAATCCGTGGACTCGCCGTATCTTGTAGAAGAAATAGCAGTTTCAGAAATGGGAAAAAATGCTTATATGAAAAACAAAAGCAAATCTCATAGCCCTCTGTAATAAATGAGAGCAAAAGAGGGAGACTCTTAAAATAACAAAAAAAATTGCGCCAAAGATGACACCAACAAAGTTGACACAAATGCTGAGAAAAAAATCTTTTGGCACCAAGGTTAACAGGAAATGACCCGATTCGTATCAGAACAGGCGTGACTTCGCACCAAAAAACATAATTTATGCTTACCTGATAAATTCCTTTCTCCTGTAGTGTAGTCAGTCCACGGGTCATCCATTACTTATGGGATATTAACTCCTCCCTAACAGGAAGTGCAAGAGGATCAACCAAGCAGAGCTGCTATATAGCTCCTCCCCTCTACGTCATACCCAGTCATTCGACCAAAACCAAACGAGAAAGGAGAAACTATAGGGTGCAGTGGTGACTGGAGTTCAATTTAAAATTTAGACCTGCCATAAAAAACAGGGCGGGCCGTGGACTGACTACACTACAGGAGAAAGGAATTTATCAGGTAAGCATAAATTATGTTTTCTCCTGTTAAGTGTAGTCAGTCCACGGGTCATCCATTACTTATGGGATACCAATACCAAAGCTAAAAGTACACGGATGACGGGAGGGACAGGCAGGATCTTTACACGGAAGGAACCACTGCCTGAAGAACCTTTCTCCCAAAAACAGCCTCAGAAGAAGCAAAAGTGTCAAATTTGTAAAATTTGGAAAAAGTATGAAGAGAAGACCAAGTTGCAGCCTTGCAAATCTGTTCAACAGAGGCCTCATTCTTAAAGGCCCACGTGGAAGCCACAGCTCTCGTAGAATGAGCTGTAATTCTTTCAGGAGGCTGCTGTCCAGCAGTCTCATAGGCTAAACGTATTATGCTACGAAGCCAGAAAGAGAGAGAGGTAGCAGATGCTTTTTGACCTCTCCTCTGTCCAGAATAAACGACAAACAGGGAAGAAGTTTGGCGAAAATCTTTTGTTGCCTGTAAATAAAATTTCAGGGCACGGACTACGTCTAGATTGTGCAGAAGTCGTTCCTTCTTTGAAGAAGGGTTAGGGCACAATGATGGAACAACAATCTCTTGATTGATATTCTTGTTAGTGACTACCTTAGGTAAGAACCCAGGTTTAGTACGCAGAACTACCTTGTCTGAATGAAAAATCAGATAAGGAGAATCACAATGTAAGGCCGATAACTCAGAGACTCTTCGAGCCGAGGAAATAGCCATTAAAAACAGAACTTTCCAAGATAACAGCTTGATATCAATGGAATGAAGGGGTTCAAACAGAACACCCTGTAAAACGTTAAGAACTAAGTTTAAGCTCCACGGTGGAGCAACAGTCTTAAACACAGGCTTAATCCTGGCCAAAGCCTGACAAAAAGCCTGAACGTCTGGAACTTCTGACAGACGTTTGTGTAAAAGGATGGACAGAGCTGAGATCTGTCCCTTTAAAGAACTTGCAGATAAACCCTTTTCTAAACCTTCTTGTAGAAAAGACAATATCCTAGGAATCCTAACCTTACTCCATGAGTAACTCTTGGATTCGCACCAGTGTAAATATTTACGCCATATTTTATGGTAAATTTTCCTGGTAACGGGTTTCCTAGCCTGTATTAAGGTATCAATTACTGACTCCGAAAATCCACGCTTTGATAAAATCAAGCGTTCAATCTCCATGCAGTCAGCTTCAGAGAAATTAGATTTTGATGTTTGAAAGGACCCTGAATTAGAAGGTCCTGTCTCAGAGGCAGAGACCAAGGTGGACAGGATGACATGTCCACTAGATCTGCATACCAGGTCCTGCGTGGCCACGCAAGCGCTATTAGAATCACCGATGCTTTCTCCTGTTTGATCCTGGCAATCAATCGAGGAAGCATCGGGAAGGGTGGAAACACATAAGCCATCTTGAAGGTCCAAGGTGCTGTCAGAGCATCTATCAGGACCGCTCCCGGGTCCCTGGACCTGGACCCGTAACAAGGAAGCTTGGCGTTCTGGCGAGACGCCATGAGATCCATATCTGGTTTGCCCCAACGTCGAAGTATTTGGGCAAAGACCTCCGGATGAAGTTCCCACTCCCCCGGATGAAAAGTCTGGCGACTTAGGAAATCCGCCTCCCAGTTCTCCACGCCTGGGATGTAGATCGCTGACAGGTGGCAAGAGTGAGACTCTGCCCAGCGAATTATCTTTGAGACTTCCATCATCGCTAGGGAACTCCTTGTCCCTCCCTGATGGTTGATGTAAGCCACAGTCGTGATGTTGTCCGACTGAAACCTGATGAACCTCAGAGTTGCTAACTGAGGCCAAGCCAGAAGGGCATTGAGAACTGCTCTCAATTCCAGAATGTTTATTGGAAGGAGACTCTCCTCCTGAGTCCATGATCCCTGAGCCTTCAGGGAATTCCAGACAGCGCCCCAACCTAGTAGGCTGGCGTCTGTTGTTACAATTGTCCAGTCTGGCCTGCTGAAGGGCATCCCCCTGGACAGATGTGGCCGAGAAAGCCACCATAGAAGAGAATCTCTGGTCTCTTGATCCAGATTCAGCATAGGGGACAAATCTGAGTAATCCCCATTCCACTGATTTAGCATGCACAATTGCAGTGGTCTGAGATGCAGGCGTGCAAAAGGTACTATGTCCATTGCCGCTACCATTAAGCCGATTACCTCCATGCATTGAGCCACTGACGGGTGTTGAATGGAATGAAGGACACGGCAAGCATTTAGAAGTTTTGTTAACCTGTCCTCTGTCAGGTAAATTTTCATTTCTACAGAATCTATAAGAGTCCCCAAGAAGGGAACTCTTGTGAGTGGCAATAGAGAACTCTTTTCTACGTTCACCTTCCACCCATGCGACCTTAGAAATGCCAGAACTAACTCTGTATGAGACTTGGCAGTTTGGAAACTTGACGCTTGTATCAGAATGTCGTCTAGGTACGGAGCTACCGCTATTCCTCGCGGTCTTAGTACCGCCAGAAGAGAGCCCAGAACCTTTGTAAAGATTCTTGGAGCCGTAGCTAACCCGAAGGGAAGAGCTACAAACTGATAATGCCTGTCTAGGAAGGCAAACCTTAGGTACCGGTAATGATCCTTGTGAATCGGTATGTGAAGGTACGCATCCTTTAGATCCACTGTGGTCATGTACTGACCCTTTTGGATCATGGGTAAGATTGTCCGAATAGTTTCCATTTTGAACGATGGAACTCTTAGGAATTTGTTTAGGATCTTTAAATCCAAGATTGGTCTGAAGGTTCCTTCTTTCTTGGGAACCACAAACAGATTTGAGTAAAACCCTTGTCCGTGTTCCGACCGCAGAACCGGGTGGATCACTCCCATTAGCAAAAGATCTTGTACACAGCGTAGAAACGCCTCTTTCTTTGTCTGGTTTGTTGACAACCTTGAAAGATGAAATCTCCCTTTTGGAGGAGAAGCTTTGAAATCCAGAAGATATCCCTGAGATATGATCTCTAACGCCCAGGGATCCTGGACATCTCTTGCCCAAGCCTGGGCGAAGAGAGAAAGTCTGCCCCCTACTAGATCCGTTTCCGGATTGGGGGCCCTCACTTCATGCTGTCTTAGGGGCAGCAGCAGGTTTTCTGGCCTGCTTGCCCTTGTTCCAGGTCTGGTTAGGTTTCCAGCCCTGTCTGTAACGAGCAACAGTTCCTTCCTGTTTTGGAGCGGAGGAAGTTGATGCTGCTCCTGCCTTGAAGTTACGAAAGGCACGAAAATTAGACTGTCTAGCCCTTGGTTTGGCTCTGTCTTGAGGCAGGGCATGGCCCTTACCTCCAGTAATGTCAGCGATAATTTCTTTCAAACCGGGCCCAAATAATGTCTGCCCTTTGAAAGGTATGTTAAGCAATTTAGATTTAGAAGTCACATCGGCTGACCAGGATTTTAGCCACAGCGCTCTGCGCGCCTGAATGGCGAATCCGGAATTCTTAGCCGTAAGCTTAGTTAAATGTACTACGGCATCAGAAATAAATGAATTAGCTAGCTTAAGGACTCTAAGCTTGTCTATAATTTCATCCAATGGAACTGAGCTAATGGTCTCTTCTAGAGGCTCAAACCAGAATGCCGCCGCAGCCGTGACAGGCGCAATGCATGCGAGGGGTTGTAATATAAAACCTTGTTGAGTAAACATTTTCTTAAGGTAACCCTCTAACTTTTTATCCATTGGATCTGAAAAGGCACAGCTATCCTCCACCGGGATAGTGGTACGCTTAGCCAGAGTAGAAACTGCTCCTTCCACCTTAGGGACCGTCTGCCATAAGTCCCGTGTGGTGGCGTCTATTGGAAACATTTTTCTAAATATAGGAGGGGGGGAAAAGGGCACACCGGGCCTATCCCACTCCTTGGTAATAATCTCTGTAAGCCTCTTAGGTATAGGAAAAACGTCAGTACACGCCGGTACCGCATAGTATCTATCCAGCCTACATAATTTCTCTGGGATTGCAGCCGTGTTACAATCATTCAGAGCCGTTAATACCTCCCCTAATAATACACAGAGGTTCTCAAGCTTAAATTTAAAATTTGAAATGTCTGAGTCCAGTCTATTTGGATCAGATCCGTCACCCACAGAATGAAGCTCTCCGTCTTCATGTTCTGCCAATTGTGACGCAGTATCAGACATGGCTCTAACATTATCAGCGTACTCTGTTCTCACCCCAGAGTGGTCGCGTTTACCTCTAAGTTCTGGCAATTTAGATAAAACTTCAGTCATAACATTAGCCATGTCTTGTAAAGTGATTTGTAATGGCCGCCCTGATGTACTTGGCGTCGCAATATCACGCACCTCCTGAGCGGGAGATGCAGGTACTGACACGTGAGGAGAGTTAGTCGGCATAACTTTCCCCTCGTTGTCTGGTGAAATTTTCTTTACATGTACAGATTGGCTTTTATTTAAAGTAGCATCAATGCAATTAGGACACAAATTTCTATTGGGCTCCACATTGGCTTTTGAACATATTGCACAAAGAGATTCCTCTGTGTCAGACATGTTAAAACAAACTAGCAATTAGCCTAGCAATATAAAAAACGTTACTGTGCCTTTAAGAAGCACACAAAAACTGTCACAGTTGAAATAACAATGAACCGGATTAGTTATAGAAACCAAATTTTCACAGTAAATGCATTAAGTTAGAAAAGGATTGCACCCACTAGCAATGAATGATTAACCCCTTAATACCAAAAAAACGGATAACAATTGAAAATATAAGCGTTTTTATCACAGTCAAAGCACAGTCTCACAGGTCTGCTGTGAGTGATTACCTCCCTCAAAACTAGTTTTGGAGACCCCTGAGCTCTGTAGAGACGTCCTGGATCATGCAGGGAGAAAAAAGCAGACTGTGACTGAATTTCTACTGCGCAATAAAAGCGCCAAAATAGGCCCCTCCCACTCATAATACAACAGTGAGGGAAGCTCAGCAAACTGTTTTAATTCAAAACAAACGACAGCCATGTGGAAAATAACGCCCAAAACAATTTTTCACCAAGTACCTCAGATAAATAAACGATTAACATGCCAGTAAACGTTTAAAATATAATTTATGAAATGTTATTAAAAAGCCTGCTGCTAGCCGCTCACACTGCAGATTTAGGCTAAAAGTTATATGTATACAGTATTTTCCCAGTGAAGTGCCATTCCCCAGAAATACTTAAGTGTAAACATACATACATATCAGCCTGATACCAGTTGCTACTACTGCATTTAAGGCTGTACTTACATTACATCGGTATTAGCAGTATTTTCTCAGTCAATTCCATTCCTTAGAAAATAATATACTGCAACATACCTCCTTGCAGGTGAACCTGCCCGCTGTCCCCTGTTCTGAAGTTACCTCGCTCCTCAGAATGGCCGAGAACAGCAAATGGATCTTAGTTACGTCCGCTAAGATCATACACAAACTCAGGCAGATTCTTCTTCTAATGCTGCCTGAGAAAAAACAACACACTCCGGTGCCGTTTAAAATAACAAACTTTTGATTGAAGAAATAAAAACTAAGTTTAACAACCACAGTCCTCTCACACATCCTATCTATTAGTTAGGTGCAAGAGAATGACTGGGTATGACGTAGAGGGGAGGAGCTATATAGCAGCTCTGCTTGGGTGATCCTCTTGCACTTCCTGTTAGGGAGGAGTTAATATCCCATAAGTAATGGATGACCCGTGGACTGACTACACTTAACAGGAGAAAAAATTGCGTCAACAAAGACGCAAGAAATGACGTGACTCGCGTCACAACAAACGCAACCTTCCCGCCAAAAAAAAAAATTGAGCCAAGAATGACGCAATAAATAGACGCACTATTGCCACTTACATAAAAGAAAGAGAAGTTGCAGTGGCCTTCTGGCCCTTGCGCTTACCAGCGTACAAAACAAACAAGGAAAACGATTGTCTTAACTCCTTGGTTGCATGAAGATAGAATTTCAAAGCCGGCACTACATCCAGATTGTGCAACAAACGCTCCTTCTGAGAGGAAGGATTAGGACAAAAAGAAGGAACCATAATTTCCTGATTAATATTGCGATTAGATATAACCTTAGGAAAAAAAAACTCATCAATTAGCTGCTGTGAAATCTATTCTGTCTTCTTTGTGATTGATTTGTCCCAGGGATAAGGGTCTCACATTGGTCAGAGCGCTCAAACGTTAATTCATAAGCAAATAGCTGTAGCATCTCTATTCTCAACCTTCTCCTAAAAGAGGCCAAGAACAAAAACTAAATAGAGATGGGAGGGAATTTGAGCTCTTGTGTGTGTTCTTGGCCTCCTCCTAGTGGTGGGAATTATATCACACGTGTTATGGAGCCCTATGGACTATCATCATTATAAGAAAAATTGGGGTTTCATATTCCTTTAAATTTGTGTGTAGTATGTCATCCACAACACACTATGAACCCTTTATTACAGAATTATGGTTTCCCTCCTCCAGCACAAGTAATGCAGTGTGCATAACCTCAACAAACCTTCTGGAAAATCTTTGCCTGCAAGTCAGATGGTAATTGGGAGTAGATGGGTAACACAGCCAAAGCTGGAGCACTGTCTAACTCTTCCAATCGCTCAACTATCTGATCTGAAGTCACCTAGTAAACAGAGAAACAACCAGATTACTACTAAGACAATAGACAGCAAATTAGTTAGTTTGGATGAATGAAGAATCTCTTACCTCAATGTCCTCCTGTCCAGGCATAAAGATCAAGATGTCACCTGCAGCTCCAGACAAGTGGATCTGTAGTGCTTGCTTTACTGCAGCTTCCACATAATCTTCCTGGGGGGTCTGAAAAGTAGAAATGATACTATATGGAGGTAGGACACAATGAGATACTGGATATAGAGGCAAAATTAGGTTAGAATAAGAAACAATACAGTTTCAATAGTAATGTAGCCAACATAATTAGAAAGTATATAGAAACAGGAGTGTTATAATGATAGGTATAGAAAGCATAAATAAAAAAAGAAAGAAAAATAGGAGAAAAACCAACATTACATAAGAAAATTGATCAAATGAAAGCTCTGATGTTAACATTGACATGCAGAAACCAGACTTGCCCTTAGGGTTATTAAGGCTATTCTACTTTCTTTTGTGTTTCTTCTTAAAAACAGAATTTATGCTTACCTGATAAATTACTTTCTCCAACGGTGTGTCCGGTCCACGGCGTCATTCTTACTTGTGGGATATTCTCTTCCCCAACAGGAAATGGCAAAGAGCCCAGCAAAGCTGGTCACATGATCCCTCCTAGGCTCCGCCTTCCCCAGTCATTCGACCGACGTAAAGGAGGAATATGCATAGGAGAAATCATATGATACCGTGGTGACTGTAGTTAGAGAAAATAATTCATCAGACCTGATTAAAAAACCAGGGCGGGCCGTGGACCGGACACACCGTTGGAGAAAGTAATTTATCAGGTAAGCATAAATTCTGTTTTCTCCAACATAGGTGTGTCCGGTCCACGGCGTCATCCTTACTTGTGGGAACCAATACCAAAGCTTTAGGACACGGATGATGGGAGGGAGCAAATCAGGTCACCTAGATGGAAGGCACCACGGCTTGCAAAACCTTTCTCCCAAAAATAGCCTCAGAAGAAGCAAAAGTATCAAATTTGTAAAATTTGGTAAAAGTGTGCAGTGAAGACCAAGTCGCTGCCTTACATATCTGATCAACAGAAGCCTCGTTCTTGAAGGCCCATGTGGAAGCCACGGCCCTAGTGGAGTGAGCTGTGATTCTTTCAGGAGGCTGCCGTCCGGCAGTCTCATAAGCCAATCGGATGATGCTTTTAAGCCAAAAAGAGAGAGAGGTAGAAGTTGCTTTTTGACCTCTCCTTTTACCAGAATAAACAACAAACAAAGAAGATGTTTGTCTGAAATCTTTAGTGGCCTCTAAATAGAATTTTAGAGCACGGACTACGTCCAAATTGTGTAACAAACGTTCCTTCTTTGAAACTGGATTCGGACACAAAGAAGGTACAACTATCTCCTGGTTAATATTTTTGTTAGAAACAACTTTCGGAAGAAAACCAGGTTTAGTACGCAAAACCACCTTATCTGCATGGAACACCAGATAAGGAGGAGAACACTGCAGAGCAGATAACTCTGAAACTCTTCTTGCAGAAGAAATTGCAACCAAAAACAAAACTTTCCAAGATAATAACTTGATATCAACGGAATGTAGGGGTTCAAACGGAACCCCCTGAAGAACTGAAAGAACTAAATTGAGACTCCAAGGAGGAGTCAAAGGTTTGTAAACAGGCTTGATTCTAACCAAAGCCTGAACAAAAGCTTGAACATCTGGCACAGCCGCCAGCTTTTTGTGAAGTAAAACAGATAAAGCAGAAATCTGTCCCTTCAAAGAACTTGCAGATAATCCTTTCTCCAAACCTTCTTGAAGAAAGGATAGAATCTTAGGAATTTTTATCTTGTTCCATGGGAATCCTTTAGATTCACACCAACAGATATATTTTTTCCATATTTTATGGTAGATTTTTCTAGTTACAGGCTTTCTAGCCTGAACAAGAGTATCAATGACAGAATCTGAGAACCCTCGCTTTGATAAAATCAAGCGTTCAATCTCCAAGCAGTCAGTTGGAGTGAGGCCAGATTCGGATGTTCGAACGGACCTTGAACAAGAAGGTCCTGTCTCAAAGGTAGCTTCCATGGTGGAGCCGATGACATATTCACCAGGTCTGCATACCAAGTCCTGCGTGGCCACGCAGGAGCTATCAAGATCACCGATACCCTCTCCTGTTTGATCCTGGCTACCAGCCTGGGAATGAGAGGAAACGGTGGGAACACATAAGCTAGGTTGAAGGTCCAAGGTGCTACTAGTGCATCCACTAGAGTCGCCTTGGGATCCCTGGATCTGGACCCGTAGCAAGGAACCTTGAAGTTCTGACGAGACGCCATCAGATCCATGTCTGGAATGCCCCACAATTGAATTATTTGGGCAAAGATTTCCGGATGGAGTTCCCACTCCCCCGGATGAAATGTCTGACGACTCAGAAAATCCGCTTCCCAATTTTCCACTCCTGGGATGTGGATTGCAGACAAGTGGCAGGAGTGATTCTCCGCCCATTGAATTATTTTGGTCACTTCTTCCATCGCCAGGGAACTCCTTGTTCCCCCCTGATGGTTGATATACGCAACAGTTGTCTGATTGAAACCTTATGAATTTGGCCTTTGCTAGTTGAGGCCAAGCCTTGAGAGCATTGAATATCGCTCTCAATTCCAGAATATTTATCGGGAGAAGAGATTCTTCCCGAGACCAAAGACCCTGAGCTTTCAGGGGTTCCCAGACCGCGCCCCAGCCCACCAGACTGGCGTCGGTCGTGACAATGACCCACTCTGGTCTGCGGAAGCTCATCCCTTGTGACAGGTTGTCCAGGGTCAGCCACCAACGGAGTGATCTCTGGTCCTCTGATCTACTTGTATCGTCGGAGACAAGTCTGTATAATCCCCATTCCACTGACTGAGCATGCACAGTTGTAACGGTCTTAGATGAATTCGCGCAAAAGGAACTATGTCCATTGCCGCGACCATCAAACCTATTACTTCCATGCACTGAGCTATGGAAGGAAGAAGAACAGAATGAAGTACTTGACAAGAGCTTAGAAGTTTTGATTTTCTGGCCTCTGTCAGAAAAATCTTCATTTCTAAGGAGTCTATTATTGTTCCCAGGAAGGGAACTCTTGTTGACGGGGATAGAGAACTTTTTTCTACGTTCACTTTCCACCCGTGAGATCTGAGAAAGGCCAGGACAATGTCCGTATGAGCCTTTGCTTGAGGCAGAGACGACGCTTGAATCAGTATTTCGTCCAAGTAAGGTACAACTGCAATGCCCCTTGGTCTTAGCACCGCTAGAAGGGACCCTAGTACCTTTGTGAAAATTCTTGGAGCAGTGGCTAATCCGAATGGAAGTGCCACAAACTGGTAATGCTTGTCCAGAAAGGCGAACCTTAGGAACCGATGATGTTCCTTGTGGATAGGAATATGTAGATACGCATCCTTTAAATCCACCGTGGTCATGAATTGACCTTCCTGGATGGTAGGAAGAATTGTCCGAATGGTTTCCATTTTGAACGATGGAACCCTGAGAAATTTGTTTAGGATCTTGAGATCTAAGATTGGTCTGAATGTTACCTCTTTTTTGGGAACTATGAACAGATTGGAGTAGAATCCCATCCCTTGTTCTCCTAATGGAACAGGATGAATCACTCCCATTTTTAACAGGTCTTCTACACAATGTAAGAATGCCTGTCTTTTTATGTGGTCTGAAGACAATTGAGACATGTGGAACCTTCCCCTTGGGGGTAGCTCCTTGAATTCCAGAAGATAACCTTGGGAGACTATTTCTAGCGCCCAAGGATCCAGAACATCTCTTGCCCAAGCTTGAGCGAAGAGAGAAAGTCTGCCCCCCACCAGATCCGGTCCCGGATCGGGGGCCAACATCTCATGCTGTCTTGGTAGCAGTGGCAGGTTTCTTGGCCTGCTTACCTTTGTTCCAGCCTTGCATTGGCCTCCAGGCTGGCTTGGTTTGAGAAGTATTACCCTCTTGCTTAGAGGATGTAGAACTTGAGGCTGGTCCGTTTCTGCGAAAGGGACGAAAATTTGGTTTATTTTTAGACTTAAAAGACCTATCCCGAGGAAGGGCGTGGCCCTTTCCCCCAGTGATATCTGAAATAATCTCTTTCAAGTCAGGGCCAAACAGCGTTTTCCCCTTGAAAGGTATGTTAAGCAATTTGTTCTTGGAGGACGCATCCGCTGACCAAGACTTTAGCCAAAGCGCTCTGCGCGCCACAATAGCAAACCCTGAATCTTTCGCCGCTAATCTAGCTAATTGCAAAGTGGCGTCTAAAGTAAAAGAGTTAGCCAATTTAAGAGCGTGAACTCTGTCCATAATCTCCTCATAAGAAGATTCTTTATCGAGCGACTTTTCTAGTTCATCGAACCAGAAACACGCTGCTGTAGTGACAGGAACAATGCATGAAATTGGTTGTAGAAGGTAACCTTGCTGAACAAACATCTTTTTAAGCAAACCCTCTAATTTTTTATCCATAGGATCTTTGAAAGCACAACTATCTTCTATAGGGATAGTAGTGCGTTTGTTTAGAGTAGAAACCGCCCCCTCGACCTTGGGGACTGTCTGCCATAAGTCCTTTCTGGGGTCGACCATAGGAAACAATTTCTTAAATATAGGGGGAGGGACAAAAGGTATGCCGGGCCTTTCCCATTCTTTGTTTACAATGTCCGCCACCCGCTTGGGTATAGGAAAAGCTTCGGGGGGCACCGGGACCTCTAGGAACTTGTCCATCTTACATAATTTCTCTGGAATGACCAAATTGTCACAATCATCCAGAGTAGACAACACCTCCTTAAGCAGAGCGCGGAGATGTTCCAATTTAAATTTGAATGTAATAACATCAGGTTCAGCTTGTTGAGAAATTTTCCCTGAATCTGAAATTTCTCCCTCAGACAAAACCTCCCTGGCCCCTTCAGACTGATGTAGGGGCATGTCAGAACCATTATCATCAGCGTCCTCATGCTCTTCAGTATTTTCTAAAACAGAGCAGTCGCGCTTTCGCTGATAAGTGGGCATTTTGGCTAAAATGTTTTTAATAGAATTATCCATTACAGCCGTTAATTGTTGCATAGTAAGGAGTATTGGCGCACTAGATGTACTAGGGGCCTCCTGTGTGGGCAAGACTGGCGTAGACGAAGGAGGGGATGATGCAGTACCATGCTTACTCCCCTCACTTGAGGAATCATCTTGGGCATCATTTTCTCTAAATTGTTTGTCACATACATCACATCTATTTAAATGAGAAGGAACCTTGGCTTCCTCACATACAGAACATAGTCTATCTGATAGTTCAGACATGTTAAACAGGCATAAACTTGATAACAAAGTACAAAAAACGTTTTAAAATAAAACCGTTACTGTCACTTTAAATTTTAAACTGAACACACTTTCTTACTGAATATGTGAAAAAGTATTAAGGAATTGTTCAAAATTCACCAAAATTTCACCACAGTGTCTTAAAGCCTTAAAAGTATTGCACACCAAATTTGAAAGCTTTAACTCTTAAAATAACGGAACCGGAGCCGTTTTTATATTTAACCCCTATACAGTACCTGGTATCTGCTTTGCTGAGACCCAACCAAGCCCAGAGGGGAATACGATACCAAATGACGCCTTCAGTAAGCTTTTTCTGTGTATCTGAGCTCCTCACACATGCATCTGCATGCCTTGCTTCCCAAAAACAACTGCGCATTAGTGGCGCGAAAATGAGGCTCTGCCTATGATTAGAGAAGGCCCCCAGTGAAAAAACATAATTTATGCTTACCTGATAAATTCCTTTCTTCTGTAGTGTAATCAGTCCACGGGTCATCATTACTTCTGGGATATTACTCCTCCCCAACAGGAAGTGCAAGAGGATTCACCCAGCAGAGCTGCATATAGCTCCTCCCCTCTACGTCACTCCCAGTCATTCGACCAAGGACCAACGAGAAAGGAGAAACCAAGGGTGTAGTGGTGACTGGAGTATAATTTAAAAAATATTTACCTGCCTTAAAAAACAGGGCGGGCCGTGGACTGATCACACTACAGAAGAAAGGAATTTATCAGGTAAGCATAAATTATGTTTTCTTCTGTTAAGTGTGATCAGTCCACGGGTCATCATTACTTCTGGGATACCAATACCAAAGCAAAAGTACACGGATGACGGGAGGGATAGGCAGGCTCTTTATACAGAAGGAACCACTGCCTGAAGAACCTTTCTCCCAAAAATAGCCTCAGAGGAAGCAAAAGTGTCAAATTTGTAAAATTTGGAAAAAGTATGAAGCGAAGACCAAGTTGCAGCCTTGCAAATCTGTTCAACAGAGGCCTCATTCTTAAAGGCCCAAGTGGAAGCCACAGCTCTAGTAGAATGAGCTGTAATTCTTTCAGGAGGCTGCTGTCCAGCAGTCTCATAGGCTAAACGAATTATGCTACGAAGCCAAAAAGAAAGAGAGGTAGCAGAAGCCTTTTGACCTCTCCTCTGACCAGAGTAAACGACAAACAGGGAAGACGTTTGTCGAAATTCCTTAGTTGCCTGTAAGTAAAACTTTAGGGCACGAACTACATCCAGATTGTGCAGAAGACGTTCCTTCTTCGAAGAAGGATTTGGACACAAAGAAGGAACAACAATCTCTTGATTGATATTCCTGTTAGTGACTACCTTAGGTAAAAACCCAGGTTTAGTGCGCAGAACTACCTTATCCGAATGAAAAATCAAATAAGGAGAATCACAATGTAAGGCTGATAACTCAGAGACTCTTCGAGCCGAGGAAATAGCCATTAAAAATAGAACTTTCCAAGATAACAACTTTATATCAATGGAATGGAGGGGTTCAAACGGAACACCCTGTAAAACGTTAAGAACAAGGTTTAAACTCCATGGCGGAGCAACAGTTTTAAACACAGGCTTAATCCTGGCCAAAACCTGACAAAAAGCCTGAACGTCTGGCACTTCTGACAGACGTTTGTGTAACAGAATGGACAGAGCTGAGATCTGTCCCTTTAATGAACTAGCAGATAAACCCTTTTCTAAACCTTCTTGTAGAAAAGACAATATCCTAGGAATCCTAACCTTACTCCAAGAGTAACCTTTGGATTCACACCAATATAGGTATTTACGCCATATCTTATGGTAAATCTTTCTGGTAACAGGCTTCCTAGCCTGTATTAAGGTGTCAATAACTGACTCAGAAAACCCACGTCTTGATAAAATCAAACGTTCAATTTCCAAGCAGTCAGCTTCAGAGAAGTTAGATTTTGATGTTTGAAAGGGCCCTGTATCAGGAGGTCCTGTTTCAGAGGTAGAGACCAAGGTGGACAGGATGACATGTCCACCAGGTCTGCATACCAAGTCCTGCGTGGCCACGCAGGCGCTATTAGAATCACTGATGCTCTCTCCTGTTTGATTCTGGCAATCAATCGAGGAAGCATCGGGAAGGGTGGAAACACATAAGCCATCCTGAAGTCCCAAGGTGCTGTCAGGGCATCTATTAGGACTGCTCCTGGATCACTGGATCTGGACCCGTAACGAGGAAGCTTGGCGTTCTGTCGAGACGCCATGAGATCTATCTCTGGTTTGCCCCAACGTCGAAGTATTTGGGCAAAGACCTCCGGATGAAGTTCCCACTCCCCCGGATGAAAAGTCTGACGACTTAAGAAATCCGCCTCCCAGTTCTCCACTCCCGGGATGTGGATTGCTGACAGGTGGCAAGAGTGAGACTCTGCCCAGCGAATTATCTTTGATACTTCCATCATTGCTAGGGAGCTTCTTGTCCCTCCCTGATGGTTGATGTAAGCTACAGTCGTGATGTTGTCCGACTGAAACCTGATGAACCTCCGAGTTGTCAACTGGGGCCAAGCCAGGAGGGCATTGAGAACTGCTCTCAATTCCAGAATGTTTATTGGCAGGAGACTCTCCTCCTGACTCCATTGTCCCTGAGCCTTCAGAGAATTCCAGACGGCGCCCCAACCTAGAAGGCTGGCGTCTGTTGTTACAATTGTCCAGTCCGGCCTGCTGAATGGCATCCCCCTGGACAGATGTGGCCGAGAAAGCCACCATAGAAGAGAATTTCTGGTCTCTTGATCCAGATTCAGAGAAGGGGACAAGTCTGAGTAATCCCCATTCCACTGACTTAGCATGCATAGTTGCAGTGGTCTGAGGTGTAAGCGAGCAAATGGTACTATGTCCATTGCCGCTACCATTAAGCCGATTACCTCCATGCATTGAGCCACTGACGGGTGTTGAATGGAATGAAGGGTGCGGCAAGCACTTTGAAGTCTTGTTAACCTGTCCTCTGTCAGGTAAATCTTCATTTCTACAGAATCTATAAGAGTCCCCAGGAAGGGAACTCTTGTGAATGGAACGAGTGAACTTTTCTTTTCGTTCACCTTCCATCCATGTGACCTTAGAAAAGCCAGTACTAACTCTGTATGAGACTTGGCAGTTTGAAAGCTTGAAGCTTGTATCAGAATGTCGTCTAGGTACGGAGCTACCGAAATTCCCCGCGGTCTTAGTACCGCCAGAAGAGCACCTAGAACCTTTGTGAAGATTCTTGGAGCTGTAGCCAATCCGAATGGAAGAGCTACAAACTGGTAATGCCTGTCTAGAAAGGCAAACCTTAGATACCGGTAATGATCTTTGTGGATCGGTATGTGAAGGTAAGCATCCTTTAAATCCACTGTGGTCATGTATTGACCTTCTTGGATCATGGGTAAAATTGTCCGAATAGTCTCCATTTTGAACGATGGAACTCTTAGGAATTTGTTTAGGATCTTTAAATCCAGGATTGGTCTGAAAGTTCCCTCTTTTTTGGGAACCACAAACAGATTTGAGTAAAACCCTTGTCCCTGTTCCGATCGTGGAACTGGATGGATTACTCCCATTAACAACAGCTCTTGTACGCAGCGTAGAAAAGCTTCTTTCTTTGTTTGGTTTGTTGACAACCTTGACAGATGAAATCTCTCTCTTGGAGGAGAGTATTTGAAGTCCAGAAGGTATCCCTGAGAAATTATCTCTAGCGCCCAGGGATCCTGGACATCTCTTGCCCAAGCCTGGGCGAAGAGAGAAAGTCTGCCCCCCACTAGATCCGATCCCGGATCGGGGGCCCTCAATTCATGCTGTTTTAGTGGCAGCAGCAGGTTTCCTGGCCTGCTTGCCCTTGTTCCAGGACTGGTTAGGTCTCCAGCCTTGTCTGAAGCGAGCACCAGATCCTTCTTGTTTTGGAGCAGTGGAAGTTGATGCTGCTCCTGCTTTGAAATTCCGAAAGGAACGAAAATTAGACTGTCTAGTCTTAGGTCTGGCTTTGTCTTGAGGCAGGGCGTGGCCCTTACCTCCTGTAATGTCAGCGATAATTTCTTTCAAACCGGGCCCAAATAAGGTCTGCCCTTTGAAAGGTATATTAAGTAATTTGGACTTAGAAGTTACATCAGCTGACCAGGATTTTAGCCACAGTGCCCTGCGCGCCTGAATGGCGAATCCGGAATTCTTAGCCGTAAGTTTAGTTAAATGTACTACGGCTTCCGAAATGAATGAATTAGCTAGCTTAAGTATTCTAAGCCTGTCCGAAATGTCGTCCAGCGTAGCTGAAGTAAGGTTCTCTTCCAGAGACTCAATCCAGAATGCCGCTGCAGCCGAGACCGGCGCAATGCATGCAAGGGGTTGCAATATAAAACCTTGTTGAACAAACATTTTCTTAAGGTAACCCTCTAACTTTTTATCCATTGGATCTGAAAAGGCACAGCTATCCTCCACCGGGATAGTGGTACGCTTAGCTAAAGTAGAAACTGCTCCCTCCACCTTAGGGACCGTTTGCCATAAGTCCCGTGAGGCGGTGTCTATTGGAAACATCTTTCTAAATATCGGAGGGGGTGAGAACGGCACACCGGGTCTATCCCACTCCTTAGTAATAATTTCAGTTAGTCTCTTAGGTATAGGAAAAACGTCAGTACTTGTTGGTACAGCAAAATATTTATCCAACCTACACATTTTCTCTGGTATTGCAACTGTGTTACAATCATTCAGAGCCGCTAACACCTCCCCTAGTAATACACGGAGGTTTTCCAGCTTAAATTTAAAATTTGAAATATCTGAATCCAATCTGTTTGGATCAGAACCGTCAGCCGCAGAATGAAGCTCTCCGTCCTCATGCTCTGCAAGTTGTGACGCAGTATCTGACATGGCCCTAGCATTATCAGCGCACTCTGTTCTCACCCCAGAGTGATCACGCTTGCCTCTTAGTTCTGGTAATTTAGCCAAAACTTCCGTCATAACAGTAGCCATATCTTGTAATGTTATTTGTAATGGCCGCCCAGATGTACTGGGTGCCACCATATCGCGCACCTCCCGGGCGGGAGATGCAGGTACTGTCACGTGAGGCGAGTTAGTCGGCATAACTCTCCCCTCGTTGTTTGGTGAAATTTGTTCAATTTGTACAGATTGACTTTTATTTAAAGTAGCATCAATACAGTTAGTACATAAATTTCTATTGGGCTCCACTTTGGCGTTATTACAAATAGTACAGGTCTCATCCTCTGAATCAGACATGTTTAACACACTAGCAACTAAACTTGCAACTTGGAAATATTATTCAAATAAATACAATGAAAAAGCGTACTGTGCCTAAGAAGCACAGAAGATATATAACAGTTGAAATCAAATAAACTTTGCAAAACAAAACACAATTTTAGCAAAGGCTTGTTCCCATTAGCAAAGAATAACTAACCCTGATGGCATAAAAAAGTTAAAGAATAAACGTTTCTTTATCACAGTCAACTACAATCTCACAGCTCTGTTAGATTACTTCCCTCAAACAAGCTTTGAAGACCCCTGAGTTCTGTAGAGATAAACCGGAACATGCAGGAAAAAACAATGAGCTTCTGACTGAAATTTTTGATGCGTAGCAAAAGCACCAAAAAAAGGTCCCTCCCCCTCACACACAACAGTGAGAGAGATCAGTAAACTGTCATAATTAGATAAAGCAACTGCCAAGTGGAAAAATAGTGCCCAAACATTTTATTCACCCAGTACCTCAGAAAATGAAAACGATTTTACATTCCAGCAAAAACGTTTAACATAAATTAGTAAAAAACCAAATAGGCTAGAGATTATATACACAGTGTAATTCTAGTGAAGTACCATTCCCCAGAATACTCAAATGTAAAAAATACATACATGATATTATGTCGGTATGGCAGGATTTTCTCATCAATTCCATTGTCAGAAAATAAAAACTGCTACATACCTCTTTGCAGATTAAACTGCCCGCTGTCCCCTGATCTGAAGTTTACCTCTCCTCAGATGGCCGAGAAACAGCAATATGATCTTAACTACTCCGGCTAAAATCATAGTAAAAAACTCTGGTAGATTCTTCTTCAAATTCTACCAGAGAAGGAATAACACACTCCGGTGCTATTAAAAAATAACAAACTTTTGATTGAAGAAATAAAACTAAATAAAATCACCATAGTCCTCTCACACATCCTATCTAGTCGTTGGGTGCAAGAGAATGACTGGGAGTGACGTAGAGGGGAGGAGCTATATGCAGCTCTGCTGGGTGAATCCTCTTGCACTTCCTGTTGGGGAGGAGTAATATCCCAGAAGTAATGATGACCCGTGGACTGATCACACTTAACAGAAGAAAGGTGTCCAATACAGTGTCTGCCGTTTTTTTAACATAATTCCCAAGAATAAAATAACTCCTCAAAGCTATAAACTATTAACAATGCTTATAAATTAATCGTTTTAGCCCAGAAAAATGTCTACCAGTCTTTAAAGCCCTTGTGAAGCCCTTTATTCTTATTAATAAAAATGGCTTACCGGATCCCATAGGGAAAATGACAGCTTCCAGCATTACCAAGTCTTGTTAGAAATGTGTCATACTTCAAGCAGCAAAGTCTGCACACTGTTTCCCCCAACTGAAGTTACTTCATCTCAACAGTCCTGTGTGGAAACAGCCATCGATTTTAGTAACGGTTGCTAAAATCATCTCCCTCTTACAAACAGAAATCTTCATCTTTTTTCTGTTTCAGAGTAAATAGTACATACCAGCACTATTTTAAAATAACAAACTCTTGATTGAAGAATAAAATCTACATTTAAACACCAAAAAACTCTTAACCATCTCCGTGGAGATGTTGCCTGTGCAACGGCAAAGAGAATGACTGGGGAAGGCGGAGCCTAGGAGGGATCATGTGACCAGCTTTGCTGGGCTCTTTGCCATTTCCTGTTGGGGAAGAGAATATCCCACAAGTAAGGATGACGCCGTGGACCGGACACACCTATGTTGGAGAAAGAGATATATTTTTTTGTTTACTTAAAGGGACACTGAACCCAATTTTTTTCTTTCGTTATTCAGATAGAGCATGCAATTTTAAACAACTTTCTAATTTACTCCTATTATCAATGTTTCTTCGTTCTCTTGCTTTCTTTATTTGAAAAAGAAGGCATCTAAGCTATTTTTTGGTTCAGACCATGGAAAGCACTTGTTTATTGGTAGGTGAATTTACCCACCAATCAGCAAGAACAACACAGTGTGTTCACCAAAAATGGGCTGGCATCTAAACTCACATTCTTGCATTTCAAATAAAGATACCAAGAGAATGAAAAGAATTTGATAATAGGAGTAAATTAGAAAGCTGCTTAAAATTGCATGCTCTATCTGAATCATGATAGAAAAAAATTGGGTTTAGTGTCCCTTTAAGAAGCACTAATTCATGTTTACCTAATAAATTAATTTCTGTTATGAGGCTGAAGTCATCACATGTGGAAATTCCCCTCCTGATGACAAGGAAGAGGCAAGAAACCCCAACACACCAGAGTTTTAAATAACTCCCATTTCCCATGAACCTCAGTCATAAATATAGCCAAGTAGATAAGGAAAACAAAAAAGCAAGAAAGATAAAAATGGAGGAAAAATAAGTGCAAAACTGCCAACAACTGAAGAAAAAGGGTGGGGTTTGTGGACTCTCACTATTATGAAATAAATACATTTTCAATTATAAATTTTGTTTTCTTCTTCAGACAGTTAAAGTCCACGTGTGAGAATTTATACCCAAGCAGTGAAGTCCACAAGATCACTAAAATAAGGGGTGACAAACAGTGAAGGCAGGATGTTACTTATGAGGCACTACGGCCTTCTGAATTTTCTTGGCAAAAGCGTCCTCAGAAGAATAAAACAAAAAGGCCAAGATCCTGCCTTGTAAATCTGATAAATAGAAGCTTCATTACGAAAGGTCCAAGAAATGGCATCTGCTCTAGAAAATTTAGCAGTAATGCACTTTACTTTCTGTACTTAATTTTACTTATTTTTAGTTAATGTTAGGTAATTGTATTTAATTAATTTAACTATAGTATAGTGTTAGGTGTAATTGTAACTTAGGTTAGGATTTATTTTACAAGTAATTTTGTATTTATTTTAGCTAGGGAGTTATTAAATAGTTAATAATTATTTAATAACTATTGTACCTAGTTACCTGTAAAATAAAAATAAACCCTAAGCTAGCTACAATGTAATTATTAGTTATATTGTAGCTATCTTAGGGTTTATTTTATAGGTAAGTAAGTAAATTTATGCTTACCTGATACATTTATTTCTTCTACGATATGACGAGTCCACGGATTTCATCCTTACTTGTGGGATTTATCCTCCTGCTAACAGGAAGTGGCAAAGAGCACCACAGCAGAGCTGTATATATAGCTCGTCCCTCCTCTCCACCCCCAGTCATTTGACCGAAGTTAGGAAAAGAAAGGAAAAGCTAAAGGTGCAGAGGTGACTGAAGTTTACAAAAAATAAATATAACCGAAATCTGTCTTAAAATGACAGGGTGGGCCATGGACTCGTCATATCCTAGAAGAAATTAATTTATCAGGTAAGCATAAATTTACTTTTCTTTTACAAGATATGACGAGTCCATGGATTTCATCCTTACTTGTGGGATACAATACCAAAGCTACAGGAAGGGAGGGAACAAGACAGGAATCTAAACTGAAGGCACCACTGCATGAAGAACCTTTCTCCCAAAACCAGCCTCAGAAGAAGCAAAAGTATCAAATTTGTAGAATTTGGAAAAAGTGACAAAAAACAACCAAGTCGCAGCCTTGCAAATCTGTTCAACAGAAGCATCGTTTTTAAATACCCATGAGGAAGCCACAGCCCTAGTAGAATGAGCCATAATTCTATCAGGAGGCTGCTGTCCAGCAGTCTCATATGCCAGACGGATGATACTCTTCAGCCAAAAAGGAGGAGAGGTAGCCATAGCTTTCTGACCCCTACGCTTTCCAGAAAAAACAATGAATAATGAAGATGATTGACGGAAAACCTTAGTCGCCTGCAAGTAAAACTTAAAGGCACGGACCCCGTCCAGGTTATGCAACTTACGCTCCTTCTTAGAAGGAGGATTAGGACATAATGAAGGAACAACAATTTCCTGATTAATATTCTTATTAGAAACAACCATAGGAAGAAAACCAGGTTTGGTACGTAAAACCACCTTATCAGAATAGAAGATAAGATAAGGCGAATCACATTGTAATGCTGAAAGCTCAGAAATTCTACGAGCAGAAGAAATAGCAACCAAAAACAAAACTTTCTAAGATAACAGCTTAATATCTATGGAATGCATAGGTTCAAACGGTACCCCTTGAAGAACATTAAGAACTAAACTCAAACTCCAGGGCGGAGCAATTGGTCTAAACACAGGCTTAATTCTGGTTAAAGCCTGACAAAAAGACTGAACATCTGGAGCATCTGCCAAACGTTTGTGAAGTAAAATTGACAAAGCAGAGATCTGTCCCTTTAAGGAACTCGCTGATAACCCTTTCTCCAATCCTTCTTGGAGAAAAGACAGAATCTTGGGAATCCTAACCTTACTCCATGAGTAGCCCTTGGATTCACACCAAAAAAAACTAAATTTATGCTTACCTGATAAATTTATTTCTTTTGTGGTGTGTCCAGTCCACGGGTTCATCCATTACTTGTGGGATATTCTCCTTCACAACAGGAAGCTGCAAGAGGACACCCACAGCAGAGCTGTCTATATAGCTCCTCCCCTAACTGCCACCCCCAGTCATTCGACCGAAGACAAGCAAGAAAAAAAAGGAGAAACTATAGGGTGCAGTGGTGACTGTAGTTTAAAAATAAAAAACACCTGCCTTAAAATGACAGGGCGGGCCGTGGACTGGATACACCACAAGAGAAATAAATTTATCAGGTAAGCATAAATTTTGTTTTCTCTTGTAAAGGTGTATCCAGTCCACGGGTTCATCCATTACTTGTGGGATACCAATACCAAAGCTTTAGGACACGGATGAAGGGAGGGACAAGGCAGGAACTTAAACGGAAGGCACCACTGCCTGTAAGACCTTTCTCCCAAAAATAGCCTCCGAAGAAGCAAAAATATCAAATTAATAGAATTTAGAAAAGGTATGAAGGGAAGACCAAGTCGCCGCCTTACAAATCTGTTCAACAGAGGCCTCATGTTTAAAAGCCCATGTGGAAGCTACTGCTCTAGTAGAATGAGCTGTAATTCTTTCAGGAGGCTGCTGGCCAGCAGTCTCATAAGCTAAGCGTATTATACTTTTTAGCCAAAAAGAAAGAGAAGTTGCCGAAGCCTTTTGGCCTCTCCTCTGTCCAGAGTAGACAACAAACAAAGCAGATGTTTGACGAAAATCCTTCGTAGCTTGTAAATAAAACTTTAAAGCACGAACCACATCAAGATTGTGTAATAGACGTTCCTTCTTTGAAGAAGTTATAGGACATAGTGAAGGAACAACAATCTCCTGATTGATATTCTTATTAGATACCACCTTAGGAAGAAACCCAGGTTTGGTACGTAACACTACCTTATCTGCATGGAAAATCAGATAAGGGGAATCACATTGTAAAGCAGATAACTCCGAAACTCTTCGAGCCGAGGAGATAGCTACTAAAAACAGAACTTTCCAAGATAAAAGCTAATATCTATGGAATGCAAAGGTTCAAATGGAACCCCTTGAAGAACTTTAAGAACTAAATTTAAACTCCATGGCGGATCAACAGGTTTAAACACAGGCTTGATCCTAACTAAAGCCTGACAAAACGCCTGAACGTCTGGAACCTCAGCCAGACGTTTGTGCAAAAGAATAGACAGAGCAGAAATCTGTCCCTTTAAGGAACTAGCTGACAAACCCTTCTCCAATCCTTCTTGGAGAAAAGATAATATCCTAGGAATCCTGAACTTACTCCATGAGTAACCCTTGGATTCACACCAATGAGGATATTTACACCATATCTTATGATAGATTTTCCTGGTGACAGGCTTTCGAGCCTGAATTAAGGTATCAATGACCGATTCGGAAAAACCACGCTTTGATAGAATCAAGCGTTCAATCTCCAAGCAGTCAGGCGTAGAGAAATTAGATTTGGATGTTTGAAGGGACCTTGAAGTAGAAGGTCCTGCCTTAGCGGCAGAGTCCATGGTGGAAAGGATGACATATACACCAGATCTGCATACCAAGTCCTGCATGGCCACGCAGGGGCTATCAAGATCACCGAAGCTCTCTCCTGCTTGATCTTGGCAATCAGACGAGGGAGCAGAGGAAACGGTGGAAATACATAAGCCAGGCTGAAGGACCAGGGTGCTGCTAGAGCATCTATCAGCGCTGCCTTGGGATCCCTGGACCTGGACCCGTAACAAGGAAGCTTGGCGTTCTGACGAGACGCCATGAGATCCAGTTCTGGTTTGCCCCAAAGTTGGATCAACTGGGCAAATACCTTCAAATGGAGATCCCACTCCCCCGGATGAAAAGTCTGCCGACTTAGAAAATCCGCCTCCCAGTTCTCTACTCCTGGGATATGGATAGCTGAGAAATGGCAAGAGAGAACCTCTGCCCATAGAATTATCTTTGAAAGCTCCAACATTGCCAGGGGGCTCCTTGTTCCCCCCCCCGATGGTTGATATAGGCTACAGTCGTGATGTTGTCCGACTGAAATCTGATGAACCTGACCGCAGCTAGCTGAGGCCAAGCCTGAAGAGCATTGAATATCGCTCTTAGTTCCAGAATGTTTATCGGAAGGAGGGCCTCCTTCCTGAGCCCACAAACCCTGAGCCTTCAGGGAGTTCCAGACTGCACCCCAGCCCAGAAGGCTGGCATCTGTCGTTACTATAGTCCATTCTGGCCTGCGAAAACTCATTCCCTTGGACAGATGGACCCGAGATAGCCACCAGAGAAGAGAATCCCTGGTCTCTTGATCCAGATTTAGTAGAGGGGACAAATCTGTGTAATTCCCATTCCACTGATTTAGCATGCAAAGTTGCAGTGGTCTGAGATGTAGGCGGGCAAACGGAACTATGTCCATTGCCGCTACCATTAATCCGATTACCTCCATACACTGAGCCACTGATGGACGAGAAATGGAATAAAGAGCACGGCAGGGAGTTAGAAGTTTTGACAACCGGACCTCTGTCAGATAAATCTTCATTTCTACTGAATCTATCAGAGTTCCTAGGAAGGAAACTCTTGTGAGAGGTGAGAGAGAACTCTTTCCTTCGTTCACCTTCCACCCGTGAGACCTTAGGAATGCCAGAACAATGTCCGTATGGGACCTGGCGATTTGAAAAGTTGACGCCTGTATCAGGATGTCGTCTAGGTAAGGGGCTACTGCTATACCCCGCGGTCTTAGACCCGCCAGAAGGGACCCTAGAACCTTCGTAAAGATTCTTGGTGCCGTGGCTAACCCGAAGGGAAGAGCCACAAACTGGTAATGCCTGTCTAGGAAGGCGAACCTGATGATGATCCCTGTGTATCGGAATATGTAGATAAGCATCCTTTAAATCCACGGTAGTCATATATTGACCCTCCTGGATCATAGGTAGGATGGTTCGAATAGTAATAATATAGTAATAGTAATAATATAATTTGTTTAGGATCTTGATATCCAAGATTGGTCTGAAAGTTCCCTCTTTCTTGGGAACTATAAACAGATTTGAATAGAAGCCCTGCCCCTGTTCCTCCTTTGGAACTGGGTGGATCACTCCCATAACTAGTAGGTCTTGAACGCAATGTAAGAATGCCTCTCTCTTTATCTGGTTTGCAGATAATTGTGAGAGATGAAATCTCCCCTTTGGAGATGAAGCTTTGAAATCCAGAAGATATCCCTGGGAAACAATCTCCAGAGCCCAGGGATCCTGGACGTCTCTTGCCCAAGCCTGGGCGAAGAGAGAAAGTCTGCCCCCCACTAGATCCGGTATCGGGGGTTACTCCTTCATGCTGTCTTAGAGGCAGCAGCAGGCTTTTTGGCCTGTTTCCCCTTGTTCCAAGCCTGGTTAGGTCTCCAGACTGGCGTGGACTGGGCAAAATTTCCCTCTTGTTTTGTAGAAGAAGAAGATGAAGCTGCGCCACTCTTGAAGTTTCGAAAGGTCCTTAACTTGTTGGACATATCCTGGGGAAGGGCGTGGCCTTTTCCTCCAGTAATATCAGAAATGATCTCCTTCAGTCCAGGCCCAAATAGGGTCTGCCCTTTGAAGGGGATATTGAGAAGTTTAGACTTTGAAGTGACATCAGCTGATTTAAGCCATAGCGCCCTACGTGCCTGAATGGCAAAACCTGAATTTTTAGCCGTTAGCTTGGTTAAATGAAAAACGGCGTCAGAAATAAATGAATTGGCTAACTTAAGAGCTTTAAGCCTGTCAAGGATATCATCCAACGGGGTCTCTACCTGTAAAGCCTCCTCCAGAGACTCGAACCAGAAAGCCGCTGCAGCAGTGACTGGGGCAATGCATGCAAGAGGCTGGAGAATAAAACCTTGTTGTATAAAGATTTTCTTAAGGAAACCCTCTAATTTCTTATCCATAGGATCTAGGAAAGCACAACTGTCCTCGACAGGAATAGTTGTACGCTTAACTAGGGTAGAGACTGCTCCCTCCACCTTAGGGACCGTCTGCCACAAGTCCCGTGTAGCGGCATCTATAGGAAACATTTTCTTAAAAGCAGGAGGGGGAGAGAACGGCACACCTGGTCTATCCCATTCCTTAGTAATAATTTCTGAAAACCTCTTAGGGATTGGAAAAACATCAGTGTAAACAGGCACTGCAAAGTATTTGTCCATTTTACACAATTTCTCTGGGACTACAATGGTGTCACAGTCATCCAGAGTCGCTAAAACCTCCCTGAGCAACACATGGAGTTGTTCAAGCTTAAATTTAAATGCTGTCATTTCAGAGTCAGACTGAAGTAACGCCTTCCCTGAATCAGAGAAGTCACCCACAGATAGAAGCTCTCCTGCTTCAACTTCTGCACATTGTGAGGGTATATCAGACATAGCTACTAAAGCGTCAGAGAGCTCTGTATTTGTTCTAGCCCCAGAGCTGTCTCGCTTTCCTTGTAACCCTGGCAGTTTGGACAATACCTATGTGAGGGTATGATTCATAACTGCCGCCATGTCTTGTAAAGTAAACGCATTGGACGCGCTAGATGTACTTGGCGTCCCTTGAGCGGGAGTTATAGGTTCTGACACGTGGGGAGAGCTAGATGGCATAACCTCCCTTTTGTCAGTCTCAGAAACCTCAGGTGATAAATCTTTAAAAGCCATAATATGGTCTTTATAACTTATAGAAAGGTCAGTGCATTTGGTACACATTCTAAGAGGGGGTTCCACAATGGCTTCTAAACATAATGAACAAGGAGTTTCCTCTATGTCAGACATGTTTAACAAGTAATGAGACCAGCAAGCTTGGAAAACACTTTAATAAATGTGAAAAAAGCAATAATAAAAAACGGTACTGTGCCTTTAAGAGAAAAAAAACTACCACATAAACTGCAAAACTCTACGAAATTTTTACAGTGTGTATAAGGGACTAAAGCAGCATTGCACCCACTTGCAAATGGATGATTAACCCCTCAGGCCCAAAAACGAATTAGAAAAACATTAAACCTGTTAAACAGTCAAACACACTGCCACAGCTCTGCTGTGGCTCCTACCTGCCCTTAAAAACGATTTTTGCAGGAACAAAACCCTCTATAGAGGTCCTATAAGCCAGAGGACTCCTTCAGGGAAGCTGGATGTCTCAGACTGAAAACGAATATAGGCCCCTCCCACCATGCACTCAAAGTCAGAGGGCCTTAAAAAAATACTCTTAGGAGTAATCTAACAAGCCATGTGGAAACTAGGCCCCAAATAAAGATTTATCACCCTCAGAGAAAAAACGTTTTTATTTATAAATCATGCAAACGTTTTTACACTAAGTAATATAGGTATTAACATGAATATTATCCCTTTTTGCAAGCATGATCCCAGTTGTTGTTAAATCACTGTATCAGGCTTACCTTAAATATACCAGGCACTGTCAGCATTTTCTAGACCTTATCATCTCTCTAGAAAAAAATATACTGAAGATACCTCAAAGAAGGCAATCTGCAGACCGTCCCCCCAACTGAAGTTTTCTTTCCATACTCTTCAGTTATGTGTGAGAACAGCAATGGACCTTAGTTACAAACCGCTAAGATCATCAAACCTCCAGGCAGAAGTCTTCTTCCAATTTCTGCCTGAGAGCAAAAACAGTACAACGCCGGTACCGTTTAAAAATAACAAACTTTTGATTGAAGGTAAAAACTACACTAAGTCACCACATCTCTCTTGATACTTCCTTTCTTGTCGAGAGCTGCAAGAGAATGACTGGGGGTGGCAGTTAGGGGAGGAGCTATATAGACAGCTCTGCTGTGGATGTCCTCTTGCAGCTTCCTGTTGGGAAGGAGAATAAACCACAAGTAATGGATGAACCCGTGGACTGGATACACCTTTACAAGAGATAAAATCAAGCGTTCAATCTCCAGGCAGTCAGCTGCAGAGAAATTAGATTTGGATGTTGGAAAGGACCCTGAATGAGAAGGTCCTGTCTCACTGGGAGTTTCCAAGGAGGCAGAGAGGATATTTCCACTAGATCTGCATACCAAGTCCTGCGTGGCCACGCAGGTTCAATTAGAATTACCGAAGCTCTCTCCTGTTTGATCCGAGCAATCACCCGGGGAAGGAGAGGAAACGGTGGAAACACATAAGCTAGGTTGAACGACCAAGGCACTGCCAAGGCATCTACTAGTTCGGGCTGAGGATCCCTCGACCTGGATCCGTATCTTGGGAGCTTGGCATTCTGTCGAGACGCCATCACATCCAATTCCGGTCTGCCCCATCGGAGAATCAGTGAGGCAAATACCTCCGGATGGGGTTCCCACTCCCCCGGATGAAAAGCCTAGCGGCTTAAATAATCCGCTTCCCAGTTGTCCACTCCTGGGATGTAGATTGCTGACAGATAACAAGAGTGGGTCTCCGCCCATCAAATTATTTTGGATACCTCTATCATCGCTAAGAAACTCCTCGTTCCTCCCTGATGATTGATGTAAGCCACAGTCGTGATGTCAGAATGGAATCTGATGAATTTGGCCGAAGCCAACTGAGGCCACGCCTGAAGCGCATTGAATATTGCTCTCAATTCCAGAATATTGATTGGAAGTAGAGACTCCACCTGAGTCCATACACCCTGAGCCTTCAGGGAATTCCAGACTGCACCCCAGCCCAGTAGACTGGCGTCCGTTGTCACTATCACCCACGAGGGTCTGCGGAAACACATCCCTTGGGATAGATGATCCGGCGACAACCACCAAAGAAGAGAGTCTCTGGTCTCTTGATCCAGAGTCCCCATTCCACTGTCCGAGCATGCACAGTTGCAGTGGTCTGAGATGAAAGCAAGCAAACAGAATGATGTCCATTGCCGCCACCATCAATCCAATTACCTCCATACACTGAGTCACTGATGGCCGAGGATTGGACTGAAGGGCTCGGCATGTATTTAGAATTTTTGACCTTCTGACCTCCGTCAGAAATATCTTCATGTCTATAGAATCTATCAGAGTTCCCAAGAAGGGAACCCTTGTCTGTGGAATTAGTGAACTCTTTTCTAGATTCACCTTTGACCCGTGAGTTCTCAGAATGGACACCACAGTGTCTGTATGAGACTTTGTCAGATGATAAGTAGATGCCTGAATCAAAATATCGTCCAGATAAGGCGCCACTGCTATGCCCCACGGCCTGAGAACCGCCAAAAGGGACCCTAGATCCAGGGTGCTGTGGCCACAAACTGAAAATGTTTGTCCAGGAAGGCAAACCTTAGGAACTGATGATGATTCTTGTGGATAGGAATATGAAGGTATGCATCCTTCAAGTCCACGGTAGTCATATATTGACCCTCCTGGATAATTGGTAAAATTGTTCGGATAGTCTCCATCTTGAACGATGGAACTCTTAGAAACTTGTTTAGACTCTTGAGATCTAAAATGGGTCTGAACGTTCCCTCTTTTTTGGGAACCACGAAAAGATTTGAGTAAAATCCCTGTCCCTGTTCTAGTCTTGGAATGGGACAAATTACTCCCATGGTAGAGAGGTCTTTTATACAATGTAAGAATGCCTCTCTTTTTATCTGGTCTACAGACAATCTTGAAAGAAGAAATCTCCCCCTTGGGAGAAATCCTTTGGAATCCAGTTGATACCCGTGGGTCACAATATCCAGTGCCCAGGGATCCTGAACATCTCTCGCCCAAGCCTGGGCAAAGAGAGAAAGTCTGCTCCCTACTAAATCCGGTCCCGGATCGGGGGCCGCCCCTTCATGCTGTCTTGGTAGCAGCAGCGGGCTTCTTGGGTTGTTTACCCTTGTTCCAAGCCTGGTTGGGTCTCCAGACGGGCTTGGCCTGAGCAAAATTCCCTTCCTGCTTTGTGGAGGAAGAGGAAGAAGAGGGTACTCCTTTAAAATTCCGAAATGAACGAAAAACAGAATTTATGTTTACCTGATAAATTACTTTCTCCAACGGTGTGTCCGGTCCACGGCGTCATCCTTACTTGTGGGATATTCTCTTCCCCAACAGGAAATGGCAAAGAGCCCAGCAAAGCTGGTCACATGATCCCTCCTAGGCTCCGCCTTCCCCAGTCATTCGACCGACGTAAAGGAGGAATATTTGCATAGGAGAAATCATATGATACCGTGGTGACTGTAGTTAAAGAAAATAAAATATCAGACCTGATTAAAAAATCAGGGCGGGCCGTGGACCGGACACACCGTTGGAGAAAGTAATTTATCAGGTAAACATAAATTCTGTTTTCTCCAACATAGGTGTGTCTGGTCCACGGCGTCATCCTTACTTGTGGGAACCAATACCAAAGCTTTAGGACACGGATGATGGGAGGGAGCAAATCAGGTCACCTAGATGGAAGGCACCACGGCTTGCAAAACCTTTCTCCCAAAAATAGCCTCAGAAGAAGCAAAAGTATCAAATTTGTAAAATTTGGTAAAAGTGTGCAGTGAAGACCAAGTCGCTGCCTTACATATCTGATCAACAGAAGCCTCGTTCTTGAAGGCCCATGTGGAAGCCACGGCCCTAGTGGAATGAGCTGTGATTCTTTCAGGAGGCTGCCGTCCGGCAGTCTCATAAGCCAATCTGATGATGCTTTTAAGCCAAAAAGAGAGAGAGGTAGAAGTTGCTTTTTGACCTCTCCATTTACCAGAATAAACAACAAACAAGGAAGATGTTTGTCTGAAATCCTTTGTAGCATCTAAATAGAATTTTAGAGCATGAACTACATCCAAATTGTGCAACAAACGTTCCTTCTTTGAAACTGGATTCGGACACAAAGAAGGCACGACTATCTCCTGGTTAATGTTTTTGTTAGAAACAACTTTCGGAAGAAAACCAGGTTTAGTACGCAAAACCACCTTATCTGCATGGAACACCAGATAAGGAGGAGAACACTGCAGAGCAGATAACTCCGAAACTCTTCTAGCAGAAGAAATTGCAACCAAAAACAAAACTTTCCAAGATAATAACTTAATATCTACGGAATGTAAGGGTTCAAACGGAACCCCCTGAAGAACTGAAAGAACTAAATTGAGACTCCAAGGAGGAGTCAAAGGTTTGTAAACAGGCTTGATTCTAACCAGAGCCTGAACAAAAGCTTGAACATCTGGCACAGCCGCCAGCTTTTTGTGAAGTAAAACAGATAAAGCAGAAATCTGTCCCTTCAAAGAACTTGCAGATAATCCTTTCTCCAAACCTTCTTGAAGAAAGGATAGAATCTTAGGAATTTTTATCTTGTTCCATGGGAATCCTTTAGATTCACACCAACAGATATATTTTTTCCATATTTTATGGTAGATTTTTCTAGTTACAGGCTTTCTGGCCTGAACAAGAGTATCAATGACAGAATCTGAGAACCCTCGCTTTGATAAAATCAAGCGTTCAATCTCCAAGCAGTCAGTTGGAGTGATGCCAGATTCGGATGTTCGAACGGACCTTGAACAAGAAGGTCCTGTCTCAAAGGTAGCTTCCATGGTGGAGCCGATGACATATTCACCAGGTCTGCATACCAAGTCCTGCGTGGCCACGCAGGAGCTATCAAGATCACCGATGCCCTCTCCTGATTGATCCTGGCTACCAGCCTGGGGATGAGAGGAAACGGTGGGAATACATAAGCTAGGTTGAAGGTCCAAGGTGCTACTAGTGCATCTACTAGAGTCGCCTTGGGATCCCTGGATCTGGACCCGTAGCAAGGAACCTTGAAGTTCTGACGAGAGGCCATCAGATCCATGTCTGGAATGCCCCACAATTGAGTAATTTGGGCAAAGATTTCCGGATGGAGTTCCCACTCCCCCGGATGAAATGTCTGACGACTCAGAAAATCCGCTTCCCAGTTTTCCACTCCTGGGATGTGGATTGCAGACAAGTGGCAGGAGTGAGTCTCCGCCCATTGAATGATTTTGGTCACTTCTTCCATCGCCAGGGAACTCCTTGTTCCCCCCTGATGGTTGATATACGCAACAGTCGTCATGTTGTCTGATTGAAACCGTATGAATTTGGCCTTTGCTAGCTGAGGCCAAGCCTTGAGAGCATTGAATATCGCTCTCAGTTCCAGAATATTTATCGGGAGAAGAGATTCTTCCCGAGACCAAAGACCCTGAGCTTTCAGGGGTTCCCAGACCGCGCCCCAGCCCACCAGACTGGCGTCGGTCGTGACAATGACCCACTCTGGTCTGCGGAAGCTCATCCCCTGTGACAGGTTGTCCAGGATCAGCCACCAACGGAGTGAATCTCTGGTCCTCTGATCTACTTGTATCGTCGGAGACAAGTCTGTATAATCCCCATTCCACTGACTGAGCATGCACAGTTGTAATGGTCTCAGATGAATTCGCGCAAAAGGAACTATGTCCATTGCCGCGACCATCAAACCTATTACTTCCATGCACTGCGCTATGGAAGGAAGAGGAACAGAATGAAGTACTTGACAAGAGCTTAGAAGTTTTGATTTTCTGGCCTCTGTCAGAAAAATCCTCATTTCTAAGGAGTCTATTATTGTTCCCAAGAAGGGAACTCTTGTTGACGGAGATAGAGAACTTTTTTCTACGTTCACTTTCCACCCGTGAGATCTGAGAAAGGCCAGGACAATGTCCGTATGAGCCTTTGCTTGTGGTAGGGACGACGCTTGAATCAGTATGTCGTCCAAGTAAGGTACTACTGCAATGCCCCTTGGTCGTAGCACCGCTAGAAGGGACCCTAGTACCTTTGTGAAAATTCTTGGAGCAGTGGCTAATCCGAATGGAAGTGCCACAAACTGGTAATGCTTGTCCAGAAAGGCGAACCTTAGGAACCGATGATGTTCCTTGTGGATAGGAATATGTAGATACGCATCCTTTAAATCCACCGTGGTCATGAATTGACCTTCCTGGATGGAAGGAAGAATTGTCCGAATGGTTTCCATTTTGAACGATGGAACCTTGAGAAACTTGTTTAGGATCTTGAGATCTAAGATTGGTCTGAATGTTCCCTCTTTTTTGGGAACTATGAACAGATTGGAGTAGAATCCCATCCCTTGTTCTCCTAATGGAACAGGATGAATCACTCCCATTTTTAACAGGTCTTCTACACAATGTAAGAATGCCTGTCTTTTTATGTGGTCTGAAGACAATTGAGACCTGTGGAACCTCCCCCTTGGGGGTAGCTCCTTGAATTCCAGAAGATAACCTTGGGAGACTATTTCTAGCGCCCAAGGATCCAGAACATCTCTTGCCCAAGCCTGAGCGAAGAGAGAAAGTCTGCCCCCCACCAGACCCGGTCCCGGATCGGGGGCCAACATCTCATGCTGTCTTGGTAGCAGTGGCAGGTTTCTTGGCCTGCTTACCTTTGTTCCAGCCTTGCATTGGCCTCCAGGCTGGCTTGGTTTGAGAAGTATTACCCTCTTGCTTAGAGGATGTAGCACTTGGGGCTGGTCCGTTTCTGCGAAAGGGACGAAAATTTGCTTTATTTTTAGCCTTGAAAGACCTATCCTGAGGAAGGGCGTGGCCCTTACCCCCAGTGATATCAGAAATAATCTCTTTCAAGTCAGGGCCAAACAGCGTTTTCCCCTTGAAAGGTATGTTAAGCAATTTGTTCTTGGAAGACGCATCCGCTGACCAAGATTTTAGCCAAAGCGCTCTGTGCGCCACAATAGCAAACCCTGAATTTTTCGTCGCTAATCTAGCCAATTGCAAAGTGGCGTCTAAAGTAAAAGAGTTAGCCAATTTGAGAGCATGAATTCTGTCCATAATCTCCTCATAAGAAGAATCTTTATTGAGCGACTTTTCTAGTTCATCGAACCAGAAACACGCTGCTGTAGTGACAGGAACCATGCATGAAATTGGTTGTAGAAGGTAACCTTGCTGAACAAACATCTTTTTAAGCAAACCCTCTAATTTTTTATCCATAGGATCTTTGAAAGCACAACTATCTTCTATAGGGATAGTAGTGCGTTTGTTTAGAGTAGAAACCGCCCCCTCGACCTTGGGGACTGTCTGCCATAAGTCCTTTCTGGGGTCGACCATAGGAAACAATTTCTTAAATATAGGGGGAGGGACAAAAGGTATCCCGGGCCTTTCCCATTCTTTGTTTACAATGTCCGCCACCGTCTTGGGTATAGGAAAAGCTTCGGGGGGCCCCGGGACCTCTAGGAACTTGTCCATCTTACATAATTTCTCTGGAATGACCAAAATCTCACAATCATCCAGAGTAGATAACACCTCCTTAAGCAGAGCGCGGAGATGTTCCAATTTAAATTTGAATGTAATCACATCAGGTTCAGCTTGTTGAGAAATTTTCCCTGAATCTGAAATTTCTCCCTCAGACAAAACCTCCCTGGCCCCCTCAGACTGGTGTAGGGGCACTTCAGAACCAATATCATCAGCGTCCTCATGCTCTTCAGTATTTTCTAAAACAGAGCAGTCGCGCTTTCGCTGATAAGTGGGCATTTTGGCTAAAATGTTTTTGATAGAATTATCCATTACAGCCGTTAATTGTTGCATAGTAAGGAGTATTGGCGCACTAGATGTACTAGGGGCCTCCTGTGTGGGCAAGACTGGCGTAGACGAAGGAGGGGATGATGCAGTACCATGCTTACTCCCCTCACTTGAGGAATCATCTTGGGCATCATTTTCTCTAAATTTTGTGTCACATAAATCACATCTATTTAAATGAGAAGGAACCTTGGCTTCCCCACATACAGAACATAGTCTATCTGATAGTTCAGACATGTTAAACAGGCATAAACTTGATAACAAAGTACAAAAAACGTTTTAAAATAAAACCGTTACTGTCACTTTAAATTTTAAACTGAACACACTTTATTACTGAAAATGTGAAAAAGTATGAAGGAATTGTTCAAAATTCACCAAAATTTCACCACAGTGTCTTAAAGCCTTAAAAGTATTGCACACCAAATTTGAAAGCTTTAACTCTTAAAATAACGGAACCGGAGCCGTTTTTATATTTAACCCCTATACAGTCCCTGGTATCTGCTTTGCTGAGACCCAACCAAGCCCAAAGGGGAATACGATACCAAATGACGCCTTCAGTAAGCTTTTTCTATGTATCTGAGCTCCTCACACATGCATCTGCATGTCTTGCTTCCCAAAAACAACTGCGCAATAGAGGCGCGAAAATGAGGCTCTGCCTATGATTAGAGAAGGCCCCCAGTGAAAAAGGTGTCCAATACAGTGCCTGCCGGTTATTTTACATAATTCCCAAGAATAAAATAACTCCTCAAAACTATGAAGCATTAAAAATGCTTATATATCAATCGTTTTAGCCCAGAAAAATGTCTACCAGTCTTTAAAGCCCTTGTGAAGCCCTTTATTCTTATTTAATAAAAATGGCTTACCGGATCCCATAGGGAAAATGACAGCTTCCAGCATTACCAAGTCTTGTTAGAAATGTGTCATACCTCAAGCAGCAAAAGTCTGCTCACTGTTTCCCCCAACTGAAGTTAATTCCTCTCAACAGTCCTGTGTGGAAACAGCCATCGATTTTAGTAACGGTTGCTAAAATCATTTTCCTCTTACAAACAGAAATCTTCATCTCTTTTCTGTTTCAGAGTAAATAGTACATACCAGCACTATTTTAAAATAACAAACTCTTGATTGAAGAATAAAAACTACATTTAAACACCAAAAAACTCTAAGCCATCTCCGTGGAGATGTTGCCTGTACAACGGCAAAGAGAATGACTGGGGAAGGCGGAGCCTAGGAGGGATCATGTGACCAGCTTTGCTGGGCTCTTTGCCATTTCCTGTTGGGGAAGAGAATATCCCACAAGTAAGGATGACGCCGTGGACCGGACACACCTATGTTGGAGAAATTATTTTGTTTACCTCTCATCTTAACAGACTTATCCTGAGGTATTGCGTGACCTTTACCGACAGTAATGTCAGAAATGATTTCCTTCAATTCAGGCCCGAATAGGGTCTTACCCTTGAAAGGAATAACCAAGAGCTTTGACTTAGATGACACATTAGCAGACCATGATTTTAACCATAACGCCCTACGTGCTAAAATGGCAAATCCTGCATTCTTAGCCGCCAATTTAGCAATTTGAAAGGCGGCATCTGTGATAAAATAATTAGCTAGCTTGAGAGCCTCAATTCTATCTAAAATGTCCTCTAAAGGGGTCTCAACTATCAGAGACTCTTCTAGAGCATTAAACCAGAAAGCCGCTGCAGTAAGTCACTGGAACAATGCAGGCTGTTGGTTGTAAAAGGAAACCCTGATGAATAAATAACTTCTTTAGAAGACCCTCTAATTTTTTGTCCATAGGGTCTTAGAAAGCACAACTGTCCTCAATAGGAATAGTAGTACGGTTAGCCAGGGTAGATATAGCTCCACCTTCGGGACAGTCTGCCAGGAGTCCCGAACGGTGTCTAAAATGGGATACATTTTCTTAAAATTAGATTGAAATAGTTTTTATTATTGTTGTACAGTGTGAACAATACATGGGTCAGTTCGGTGGGAAAAAAAACAGTTGACAAATTTCAAACAAATGTAAGCCATTTAACAGATTCTAATAGTCCACCGCTTCCTCCTTTTTAATGAGTTCTGTTAGTCCCTCTTTACCATGTGTCGTCAATCATAGCTCCTATTGGAGCCAACAGTTATTTATTTAATTTTCTGAATCTAAACAAATATAACAATCAACATATTTAACTAATGTAACCCCTATGCCAGTCAACTGCATAAATCATATTGATAAATGAGTAATAAACGTTTCTTAACAAATCATCGTACCTTATGAACCCTCAGAGCGCATCTTCCAATCCCTCCCATCTTCTCCTATACTCATATCTTTGTCTCCTTCTGCCTCTCTTGTTATCTCGTCTTTATATTTGCTTCTCATTTAGAATCCAATAGAACCAAACTTGGTTGAAGACTTCAACTGTATCCTGTATGTAAGCAGCTGTCTGACACATGTCAAACATGTTTCTAATCCTTCCAAGTATCTCCCCCCTCTCTGGCACTCCTAATTTCCAGTGTTTTGCTATAGCTGTGCGGGTCACTGTACATAAGATTCTAATTAACTTATTTATTGGTGTGTTAAACCTCAAATCATCGACGTTCAATAGTGCCTGCATAGGTGTCAATATAACTTGATCCTCTAGTATGGTGGTTAACATCTTGGACAGGTCTAGCCAAACCCTTTGAACATTTGGGCATTCCCACCACATATGAAAATATGTACCTAATTGCGTGCAACCTCTATAACACTGTGTGGTGCCACCCTTAACCATGTGCGCTGTTTTTAGAGGAGTCAAATACCAGCGGAAAGTTGTCTTTATATTGTTTTCCCTCAGATCCGCTCCCAATAAGCCTCTAGCTGAGTTTAAAAAAATCTGGTTCCATGTTGTTAAGTCAAATGTTCTCTCTAAGTCCGCTTCCCACCGAAGAATAATAGGAGATTTTGTTGTTGTGTGTGATTCTTGGATGTGTAAATATAAATGTGATATCGCACTTTTCTGTCTAAGCTCCGCACTGCACAACCTCTCAAAGATGGTTGTGCCTTTGGACTCTATTCCAAACCTAAGATATGATGTAACAGCCGAAGCTATCTGTAAGTATAAAAACCAGGGAAGGCGTATCATTCCAAGTTTATCTTGAAGCTGTTGATACGTTATAATTTTCTTGTTGACCAAGAAGTCTGCTATTCTATATAAATCCTTGTGTGCCCATTTGTCTATGAGGCGACTAGATTCTCTGGAAACTATGTATTTTATGGGTCTTATTAAAGAATTAGCCGGTAAAAATGCATATTGTTTGTTGTATATTTCTAGTTGTTTGATCGTCGTCTTGGTAATTAAGTTCTGAGAAATCTTAAGTCTCTCATCAGTATTTTTGCCCCATAGTATATCTCCCGGGTCATCATAACCCCCTACGAGTGCTTCTAATTTAGGCCATAGTATGTCCTCCTGTCTTCTCCCTAAGAGAGAGTTTTGGGCCAGTCTAGCCGCCGAGTAATAGTCCCTTAGATTTGGGAGTCCCACTCCCCCCAACTGTCTGTGTCTAGTGAGTGTGTCATGAGGTATCCTTGCGTGTCTAGACCCTCTAAGATATTTATGAAGGTCTGTTTGAAGAGCTTTCAGGTCAGATTTATCTATGCTTATGGGTAAGGTACGGAACAAATACAGGAGTCTCGGGAGTACTGTCATCTTAATTGACGAAAGCCTCCCATACCAGGAGAAATTATAACTCTTCCATTTCTGCAAATCAGCTCTAATCGACTTAAACATGGGTATATAGTTAGCTTTATAGAGGTGAGAAGAGTGTGTCGTTAGTTTTATCCCCAAATATTTCAAGTCACTTTTCACCCAGTCAAAATCAAAATTTGTTTCAATCAGTTTGATGGTCTGCTTTGGTAAGTTTAATGGGAGTGCTTCGCATTTGTCTAGATTTAATTTGTATCCCGAAACGTCCGAAAATTGTTGTATGATGTCATATATGTGAGGGAGAGTAATGAGTGGTTTTGTTACTGTCAGCAGCACATCGTCCGCAAATAGTGCAATTTTGTGCTGGGACTGCTGTATTTGCAAGCCAGTAATGATTGGGGAATTTCTTATGTTTGCAGCTAATGGCTCAATGCAGAGCGCAAAAAGGAGGGGTGAGAGTGGGCAACCCTGTCTTGTGCCATTGAGAATTTTAAAAGTTGCAGATTGGTGTCCTATTGCTCTGATATATGCTGTTGGTGATGAATATAAGCTTTTCATTGCTTTCATGAAAGATCCCGTAAATCCCATCTTTATCAGCACCGTGTTCATGTATACCCAGTCCACTCTATCGAACGCCTTCTCCGCATCCAATGACAGGATCAGAGAAGGCGTCCGCTCGCGTTGTAAGTAATCTATAACCGTAATCATTCGTCTGATATTGTCTGGAGCCTCTCTATTTTTTACAAAGCCAACCTGATCTGGATGTATGATAGAGGGTAAGATGTGTTTCAGGCGATTGGCAAGTATTTTGGTCAAGATTTTCATATCCTGGTTTATTAAAGATATGGGTCTATAATTTGAGCACAGCGAAGCATTTCTACCTTTTTTGGGGATTACAATTATCTTGGCTTGTAGGAGGTCGGCGGGTATGGGTTGGCCCTCCAGTACATGGTTGGCAAATTTAACTATGTGGGGGGTCAATAGTTGTTTAAAAAGCCTATAGTATTCCCCCGGGAATCCATCCGGTCCCGGGGCTTTGCCTGGTTTGAGCTCCTTTATGGCCAATACCACTTCAGCATGTGTAACAGCTGAGTTTAACTGGTCTCGATCTTCCTCAGTTAATTGTGGTAGCTTCGCGGAGTTCAAAAACCTTTCGAGAATAGTCTGGGTTTGTGTGTTGTGTTGGACTTTCTCCCCATCATATAGCTTTTTATAGTAATCTGCAAAAGTGTTCACAATTTCTTGTGGGTGAGATGTGATATTGCCAGATGTGTTCTGTATGTGTGGAATGGACATTGATTGGTACTCCTCTCTAATTTTTTTAGCTAAATACCTATCAGGCTTATTTGCATAGATAAAATAATTAGCTTTAAGCCTTTGGGCTGCCCTAATAGAATTGTCGTTTAATAATGTTAGTAGATCTGCCTTCTTTTGGTTTAGGGAGTTCAATATATTTTGGGAGCCAGTCTGTTTATGTTCCTTTTCTAAAAGATTAATGTCTTGCTGGAGCTGCAGATAGCAAATGTTAGCTTGTTTTTTGTAATTTGTTTTTTCTTTTATTAATAGTCCTCTGAAAACTGATTTGTGGGCTGCCCACACCGAGATAGGGTTTGTTGTGGAGTCTGTATTAATTCTCCAGTAGTCACTCATGTCTTTTAGTAATCTGTCTTTTGTGGTAGGATGTTTCAGGCAGGTCGGGTCGAAAGTCCATGTTTTGGTTCTGTTTGGTTCCATAAGGGATCCCAGGAGAAGCTGTGTAATAGAATGGTCCGACCAAACACAAGTGTGGATATGTGCCTCACGTAGTGTAGGTTGCAATATTTGACTTGTGAAAACATAATCAATTTTCGTGTAGCATTTATGCGCTGAGGAGTAATAAGTTGTGTCAGTAGTATCGCCGTACAATGTGACCCATGTATCTTGTAACCCGTGTGGCCGGAATAGTTCACCCACCTTCCTAGCTATGCTTTGTTGTCTTATTTTCTTTTTTGAAATGTTCCCTGTCGTCGCCCTCTCTAGTGCTACAAGGTCTATATTGAAATCCCCCGCCAATATGATTCTCGATCTGGACCAGTTGGTAAGCAAATTAGTTATACATCTAAAGAATGGTTCTTGTTGCACATTGGGTGCATAGATATTGCATAGGAGTACTTCAGTTCCCTGTATATTCCCCCTCACTATTAGATAGCGGCCCTCACTATCTTTCACTGTGTCTTTGTGTTCAAAACCCAAGGATGAATGAATCAGTATAGAGACTCCCCTAGTTTTAGTGTTAGCGGTGGAATGAAAGTGCTGCGAATATTCTTTGGACCAATATTTGGGTATTTGTGTTTTCAGAAAGTGAGTTTCCTGTAAGAATAAAATATTTGCTTTAAGCTTCCTATATTGTGTAAGTGCAGTCCTCCTTTTTATGTCTGAATTAAGGCCTCTCACATTGTGTGAAATCAAGTTTACTCCAGGAAAGTATAGTGTTTCAGCCATAACAATATTTCAGTAAAATAATGCATACATCAGTATATAACCATCTCTTTTCGATATTTAGGTAACCTGAGGTGTCAGATTCTGTGCTATTCTGTAAGTCCATTCCTACAGTCCCTGTATTTTTAACCTCGGTGTAGCGCCCCAAAAAGGTATTAACAAAGATGCAGTTGACTTGGCACAAAACAAACCAATTAAATAACATAACAAAATTTACATAATCCTGTAATAAAAAACAGTAATAACAATACAAAATTTCCCTAATTTGCATTGATATAACATATAACCAGTGATACTTTGTAGCTCATACTATTACCCTTGTTTACCATAGGTGGTAGTGGATGAAGAATAATAAAATTGAAGAGCAGTGTTAGGTTAACAAAATAATCTGTGTATATAAAATAAGTTCTAGTGGTTTCAGCTCACCATCCATGACAGTCTAAGTATGTTGCATATAATTTTCAAAATACATCTCTGATAGTGTTTTAGAAAAGAGTCTCACCAATCTCCTAAATTCGATCTGCTACCGATAAAGTTCCAGTCAGATATGGAATCATGTCTTGGATCGTTTATTATTCACTTTAATCCAACTGGATCCCTTGAGAGGATGTGTTAAGATTGGTGTCCCTCTCCTCTCCCTGAGATCGGGATCAGACGGTATGTCCGGTGCTTCGATACCTAAGGTCCTACAAGCCCCAGGAATCTCCTGTATTGTCTTGATTGAAGTTATCTTACCATCTTTAAGTATGTTAAGGGCAAACGGAAAACCCCAGCGATATGTGATCTGGCGTTTTCTGAGCAATGAGGTTAATGGTCGAAGTGTGCTTCGTCGTTGTAGTGTTTTCACACATAGATCCTGAAAGAATTGCACCACGTTCCCCTGGTATTTAAACGTGGGATTCTTCCGAGATGCATTCAAGATTTTTTCTTTATCAAGGAACCTGAGGAATTTGATGATCACATCCCGTGGTGGCATATCTTTCTGCGGTCTGGCCCTGAGTGCTCTATGGGCCCTTTCGATTTGGTATTCTGTGTCATCTGTAGCCCCTGTGATAGCTTTAAAGAGGCCTTGTAAATAAGACAAAAGGTCAGCTGGTCCAATCGATTCCGGTATACCCTTTATCCGGAGGTTCGACCTCCTAGTGCGATTCTCAATGTCCTCCATTTTGTCTTGGAGGTCATCTATTTGTTGTTGTTGGAGGGAGATTGTTTGTGACATAACAGCTACATTTTCCTCAATATCCTCCTTGTCATTTTCTAGGGCTTCCACCCTGTTTCCCATTTCAAGCATTTCGTTTTTGATTTCTGTTAGACTGGAAGTCACTGTAGTATGTAGACTATCAATTTTATCCCAGAGCTTTTCAAAATTTGATGCAATGTCCTGTTTTGACACCAGCATACTGAGGTCTGCTTTGGTTACCGGTGTTTGATCGTCTGCAGGCTTGCTTTGTTCAGACTCTAAATCAGAATCCTCTTCTGCCTCCATTGCGGTAGTTTCTAGCTGTTTATGGGCTGCATTGGATCTAAGAAATGTATCCATAGATGTAAGCTTATTGAGTTTGTCAGTTTTTTGAAACCTTCTGGTAGACATTATGAATCAGGCCAGGAGTGCAGGCAACCTTGCTCGTTTCTGTGCAGAATGATAAATATATATATCTTTTGTGCCCTCAGATGCTGCTGCCAAGAGACAGCGTCCCATTTATTGTGGGTAAATTTGTGGCTTAGTTCTCCTTTGCATAAACACCAGTGAGATTTATAATAGCTGCCAGCAGTGTTCCGATTCAGGTATTTCAATGATAGTTCACTTTCTGCAGATGTGTGTGGTCCTTACAGCTTGCTTTATATATTATCATTATCGCCTCTACACAGTTTGTAGTCCTCTCATTGAGGTATTTTAGCCATGGTGTGCAAAAATATAAGGCTCAATGCTCATCAGCCTGAGAGATGTTTATGTGCGTATCTTGGCGCTCTTTCTGTAATGCTTCACCATTATTTTTTGTGTCCCCCACTTGTGGTTTGTGTGCCCTTTAAACCCAGTTACCTCTTGTACTGGTTTTGCATCTTGATGTCATATCGAGCAGTGAAATCAGAACCACCAACAGTCATTCCCTTGTCTACCTCGAGAGAGATAATAGTTAGCTGCGCATGGCCTCCAAGATGGCGTCCGCTGTATATATGCGTGTCTTGCAGAGTTGCTATCGGGCGGATTTCCTCACTTTTTCTTAGAGAATTTCTCTCCAGATTGTAGCCGGGAACTGTACCATCAACCGCATTGCCTTGTTAGCCTCTTGGTGTGTAGTCATACGGCATTATGCACCTATTTTGCTGTATCACATACCGGAGCTCAGCTCTCACACATCCATCCGTGTGTGCTGCTAGGCTCCGCCCCCATTTTCTTAAAATTAGGAGGGGGAGAAAACGGTATACCCGGTCTGTCCCACTCCTTCTTAATAATCTCCGTAATTTTCTAAGGAACCGGAAAAACATCAGTGTAAGTGGGTACTTCTAGATATTTGCCCATTTTAAACAATTTCTCTGGTGGTACCACAATAGGGTCACAGTCATCCAGAGTCGCTAGTACCTCCTGAAGTAACAGGCGGAGGTATTCTAGCTTAAATTTAAAGAACATGGTGTCCGAATCTGTCTGAGGTAACATACTTCCTGGGTGCGAAAGTTCTCCCTCAGACAAAAGTTCCCTGACCCCCAACTCAGAGCCCTGTGAGGGTATATCGGAAATAGCCAACAAAGCGTCAGAGGACTCAGTATTTACATTAAATACTGTCCTACTGCATTTAACCTGTAACCCTGGTAACTTAGATAATACCTCTTTAAGGGTAGTTGACATAACTGCAGCCATATTCTGCAGAGTAAAAGAATTAGACGCATTTGAAGAACTCGCGTCGCTTGTGTGGGCGTTAATGGTTGTGACACTTGGGGAGAATAAGATGGCATATCCTGATTCACTTCAGACTGAGAATCATCCTTAGGCACACTTTCTTTACATAAAATATTCTTTTTACATTGTAAGGCCCTTTCAGTACAAGAGGTACACAAAGTAAGGGGGGGGGGTTCTACAATGGCTTCTAAACACATAGAACAAGGAGTTTCCTCAAGGTCAGACATGTTAGACTAGCAATAGCCACAATAGTCGTAAATCACCTTATTTGATTCAAAAAACAACTTTTTGCAAAAACAACGTACTGCGCCTTTAAGAAATAAAAAAGCGCAACTTTTTTTTTAAATTGCCCTAAAAGCGTTCTTATCGCTAAACAATTGTAAATAACAGATTAATTGTTCCAAAAATTATTGCACCCTATGAGCAACAGTGAAAACATACTTTAAGGAGACATTTTTATTCAAAATATATACTTAAATAATGAAAACAGCCCCCTGCACCTCAGGGTACTAAAATAAGACTCGACAACGATCTGGTGACTGGAAAATAACTTTAGGCCCCACTGGAGCTGATTCTTGCTGCCTTCCTAGTGAAAGGAAACTGCGCGTCTGAGCGCGCGAAATAGGCCCCGCCCATCATGGACGTCGCATCTGCAAACTGACTAACTGCATGGAAAGCGGTTTAGAAATAAAGCCATGTGGTCCCCTGTATATATGCACTCAAAACATAAAACTGCAGCCCTGAATAATAAAAAAATATAGACATCAAGCTGCCTCTCCCAGTGTCAAGCCCCAATATAAATATTGCCAAGTAAATACCAATATGTATAGAGACAAATAGGCCTTTCAGTAACACCCTCAGTTTCATATAGGTCTACTACTTACCCCTTCCCTTGCAGGGAAACAATGTCAGCCAATTCTGATATAACAGGTCTCCTCAGAAATAAAAGACTGAACATACCTCAATGTTGCTTAAAGCATGACACCGTTCTCCACACTGAAGATTTTTCTTGCACTACCTTCAGACTCTGTGGGAACCAGAATGGATCTTAGTAACGTCTGCTAAGATCATCAACCTCAGGGCAGAAAATTTCTTCATTTCATATCAATTTCTCCCAGAAGGAAAATAGTACTCGCTGGTACCATTTTAAAATAAAAAACTTCTTGATTGAAGAATCTAAAACTAACACCTCACTTTACCTCTTCCTATTATTAACAAAGGCAAAGAGAATGACTGGGGGTGGAGAGGAGGGAGGAGCTATATATACAGCTCTGTTGTGGTGCTCTTTGCCACTTCCTGTTAGCAGGAGGATAAAATCCGTGGACTCATCATATCTTGTAGAAGAAATTTAGTTTTAAATAGGAATAATTTAGTTAATGATATGAATTTTATTTAGATTTATTTAAATTATATTTAAGTTGGGGAGGTTAGGGTTAGACTTAGGTTTAGGGTTTAATAACTTTAATATAGTGGCAGAGGTGTAGGGGGGGCAAGATAGGGGTTAATAAGTTTAATGTAGGTGGCGGCAGTGTAGGGGGGGCAGGATAGGGGTTAATAAGTTTAATGTAGGTGGCGGCGATGTAGGGGGGGCAGGATAGGGGTTAATAAGTTTAATGTAAGTGGTGGCGGCGGTGTGGGGGGGCAAGATAGAGGTTAATAAGTTTAGTGTAGGTGGCGGCGGTGTAGGGGGGGCAGGATAGGGGTTAATATGTATAATGTAGGTGGCGGTGGGGTCCGTGAGCGGCAGTTTAGGGGTTAATACCTTTATTTAGTTGCGGCGGGGTCCGGGAGCGGCGGTTTAGGGGTTAAACAATTTATTTAGTTGTGGCGGGGTCTGGGAGCGGCAGTTTAGGGGTTAATAACTATAATGTAGGTGGCGGCGGTGTAGGGGAGCAGATTAGGGGTGTTTAGACTCGGGGTACATGTTAGGGTGTAGACATTTCCCATAGGAATCAATGGGATATCGGGCAGCAGCGAACATGAGCTTTCGCTGCTGTCAGACTCCCATTGATTCCTATGGGATAGGCCGCCTCCAGGGCGGCGGATTGAAATCCAGGTACTCTGGGCCGGAATAGTGGCGAGCGTACCTGGTTGTTCTTTGATAACTTCCAAAAGTAGTCAGATTGTGCCGAACTTGCGTTCGGAACATCTGGAGTGACGTAACCATCGATCTGTGTCGGACTGAGTCCGGCGGATCGTAGGTTACGTCACTAGATTCTACTTTTGCCGGTGTGTAGGGCTTGATAACTATGGCGAATCAGCCTCGCCACAAATACGCTGCGGAATTCCAGCGTATTTGCGGTTGACGGCTTGATAAATAGAGGCCAAAGCCTTTTGTAATAAAATCTTTTATATTCACAGGGATATCATGTACATTAAATGTTGAAGGAACAACAGGCATTGTACTAGTACTGATGGATACATTCTCTGCATGTAAAAGTATATCATGACAACTGTTACATACTACCGCTGGAGATATAATCTCAACTAATTTACAACAGATACACTTATCTTTGGTAGAACTGTTATCAGGCAGCAGGAATCCAACAGTGGTTTCTGAGACAGGATCAGATTAAGAAATCTTGCAAAAAACAACATATAAAGCAAAATTATCAATTTCCTTATATGGCAGTCTCAGAAATGGGAAAAAAAGAGGCATATAGGAATAGGGCTTTAAATAATGAAATTATTTGGCGCCAAGTATGGCGCACAACGCAAAATGAAGATTTTTGGGCGCTAACAACATCCGGGAATGAAACTCGCATCATTGCAGATGCAACCTTGTGCAAGGAAACTCGGCACCTAGTAAGACGCCGGAAATGACTAATTTGCGTCACCGCATGTACCTTTACACCAAAAAAACAATTTATGTAAGAACTTACCTGATAAATTAATTTCTTTCATATTAGCAAGAGTCCATGAGCTAGTGACGTATGGGATATACATTCCTACCAGGAGGGGCAAAGTTTCCCAAACCTTAAAATGCCTATTAATACACCCCTCACCACACCCACAATTCAGTTTAACGAATAGCCAAGAAGTGGGGTGATAAAAAAGGAGCGAAAGCATCAAAAAAATAAATAAATAAGGAATTGGAATAATTGTGCTTTATACAAAAAATCATAACCACCACAAAAAAGGGTGGGCCTCATGGACTCTTGCTAATATGAAAGAAATTAATTTATCAGGTAAGTTCTTACATAAATTATGTTTTCTTTCATGTAATTAGCAAGAGTCCATGAGCTAGTGACGTATGGGATAATAAATACCCAAGATGTGGAACTTCCACGCAAGAGTCACTAGAGAGGGAGGGATAAAATAAAGACAGCCAATTCCGCTGAAAAATGAATCCACTACCCAAATCAAAAAAGTTTCAATTTTTATAATGAAAAAAACTGAAAATATAAGCAGAAGAATCAAACTGAAACAGCTGCCTGAAGTACCATTCTACCAAAACTGCTTCTAAAGAAGAGAAAACATCAAAATGGTAGAACATAGTAAAAGTATGCAAAGAAGACCAAGTCATTGCTTTGCAAATCTGATCAACAGAAGCTTCATTCTTAAAAAGCCCAGGAAGTAGAAACTTACCTAGTTGAATGAGCCATAATCCTCCGAGGCGGGAATCCACCCGACTCCAAATAAGCATGATGAATCAAAAGTTTAAGCAAGATGCCAAATAAATGGCAGAAGCCTTTTGACCTTCCTAACACCAGAAACGATAACAAATAGACTAGAAGACTATCTGAAATCTGAATAGCTTCAACATAAGATTTCAAAACTCTTACCATATCCAAAGAATGTAAGAATCTTACCAAAGAAGTCTTAGTAAAAGACAATAATTCCTCCCTAATGTTGATAGAAATCACAACTTTAGGTAAAAATTTAAATGAGGATAGCAAAAACCACCTTATCCTGATGAAAAAAATCAGAAAAAGGAGACTCACAAGAAAGAACAGATAATTAAAAATTGTTCTAGCTGAAGAGATGTCAAAAAAGAACAATACTTTCCATGAAAGTAAATAATGTCTAGAGAAAACATATGCTCAAATAGAAGAGCCTGTAAAGCCTTTAGAACCAAATTAAAACTCCAAGGAGGAGAAATTGGCTTAATGACAGGTTTGATAAGAACCAAAGCCTGAAAAAAATAATGAACAACAGGAAGGAACACTGCCTTACCCTGATGAAAAATCAGAAAAGGAGATCCACAAGAAAGAGCAGAAAACTCAGAAACTCTTCTAGCAGAAGAGATAACCAAAAGGAACAATACTTTCCAAGAAAGTAATTTTAATGTCCAGAGAACGCAAAGGTTCAAACGGAGGAGCCTGTAAAGCCCTCAGTACCAAATTGAGACTCCAAGGAGGAGATATTGACTTAATGACAGGCTTGATACAAACTAAAGCCTGTACAAAAACATAATTTATGTAAGAACTTACCTGATAAATTCATTTCTTTCATATTAGCAAGAGTCCATGAGCTAGTGACGTATGGGATATACATTCCTACCAGGAGGGGCAAAGTTTCCCAAACCTTAAAATGCCTATAAATACACCCCTCACCACACCCACAATTCAGTTTAACGAATAGCCAAGAAGTGGGGTGATAAAAAAAAGTGCGAAAGCATATAAAATAAGGAATTGGAATAATTGTGCTTTATACAAAATCATAACCACCACAAAAAAAGGGCGGGCCTCATGGACTCTTGCTAATATGAAAGAAATGAATTTATCAGGTAAGTTCTTACATAAATTATGTTTTCTTTCACGTAATTAGCAAGAGTCCATGAGCTAGTGACGTATGGGATAATGACTACCCAAGATGTGGATCTTTCCACACAAGAGTCACTAGAGAGGGAGGGATAAAATAAAGACAGCCAATTCCTGCTGAAAATAATCCACACCCAAAATAAAGTTTAACGAAAAACATAAGCAGAAGATTCAAACTGAAACCGCTGCCTGAAGTACTTTTCTACCAAAAACTGCTTCAGAAGAAGAAAATACATCAAAATGATAGAATTTAGTAAAAGTATGCAAAGAGGACCAAGTTGCTGCTTTGCAGATCTGGTCAACCGAAGCTTCATTCCTAAACGCCCAGGAAGTAGAAACTGACCTAGTAGAATGAGCTGTAATTCTCTGAGGCGGAGTTTTACCCGACTCAACATAGGCAAGATGAATTAAAGATTTCAACCAAGATGCCAAAGAAATGGCAGAAGCTTTCTGGCCTTTTCTAGAACCGGAAAAGATAACAAATAGACTAGAAGTCTTACGAAAAGATTTCGTAGCTTCAACATAATATTTCAAAGCTCTAACAACATCCAAAGAATGCAACGATTTCTCCTTAGAATTCTTAGGATTAGGACATAATGAAGGAACCACAATTTCTCTACTAATGTTGTTGGAATTCACAACTTTAGGTAAAAATTCAAAAGAAGTTCGCAACACCGCCTTATCCTGATGAAAAATCAGAAAAGGAGACTCACAAGAAAGAGCAGATAATTCAGAAACTCTTCTGGCAGAAGAGATGGCCAAAAGGAACAAAACTTTCCAAGAAAGTAATTTAATGTCCAATGAATGCATAGGTTCAAACGGAGGAGCTTGAAGAGCTCCCAGAACCAAATTCAAACTCCAAGGAGGAGAAATTGACTTAATGACAGGTTTTATACGAACCAAAGCTTGTACAAAACAATGAATATCAGGAAGAATAGCAATCTTTCTGTGAAAAAGAACAGAAAGAGCAGAGATTTGTCCTTTCAAAGAACTTGCGGACAAACCCTTATCTAAACCATCCTGAAGGAACTGTAAAATTCTCGGTATTCTAAAAGAATGCCAGGAAAAATGATGAGAAAGACACCAAGAAATATAAGTCTTCCAGACTCTATAATATATCTCTCGAGATACAGATTTACGAGCCTGTAACATAGTATTAATCACAGAGTCAGAGAAACCTCTTTGACCAAGAATCAAGCGTTCAATCTCCATACCTTTAAATTTAAGGATTTCAGATCCTGATGGAAAAAAGGACCTTGCGACAGAAGGTCTGGTCTTAACGGAAGAGTCCACGGTTGGCAAGAGGCCATCCGGACAAGATCCGCATACCAAAACCTGTGAGGCCATGCCGGAGCAACCAGCAGAACAAACGAGCATTCCTTCAGAATCTTGGAGATTACCCTTGGAAGAAGAACTAGAGGCGGAAAGATATAGGCAGGATGATACTTCCAAGGAAGTGATAATGCATCCACTGCCTCCGCCTGAGGATCCCGGGATCTGGACAGATACCTGGGAAGTTTCTTGTTTAGATGGGACGCCATCAGATCTATTTCTGGAAGTTCCCACATTTGAACAATCTGAAGAAATACCTCTGGGTGAAGAGACCATTGTCTACACCTGGGATATGAACCGCAGAGATTAGACAGGAGCTGGATTCCGCCCAAACCAAAATTCGAGATACTTCTTTCATAGCCAGAGGACTGTGAGTCCCTCCTTGATGATTGATGTATGCCACAGTTGTGACATTGTCTGTCTGAAAACAAATGAACGATTCTCTCTTCAGAAGAGGCCAAAACTGAAGAGCTCTGAAAATTGCACGGAGTTCCAAAATATTGATCGGTAATCTCACCTCCTGAGATTCCCAAACTCCTTGTGCCGTCAGAGATCCCCACACAGCTCCCCAACCTGTGAGACTTGCATCTGTTGAAATTACAGTCCAGGTCGGAAGCACAAAAGAAGCCCCCTGAATTAAACGATGGTGATCTGTCCACCATGTTAGAGAGTGTCGAACAATCGGTTTTAAAGATATTAATTGAGATATCTTCGTATAATCCTTGCACCATTGCTTCAGCATACAGAGCTGAAGAGGTCGCATGTGAAAACGAGCAAAGGGGATCGCGTCCGATGCAGCAGTCATAAGACCTAGAATTTCCATGCATAAGGCTACCGAAGGGAATGATTGTGACTGAAGGTTTCGACAAGCTGTAATCAACTTTAGACGTCTCTTGTCTGTTAAAGACAGAGTCATGGACACTGAATCCATCTGGAAACCCAGAAAGATTACCCTTGTCTGAGGAATCAAAGAACTTTTTGGTAAATTGATCCTCCAACCATGATCTTGAAGAAACAACACAAGTCGATTCGTATGAGATTCTGCTAAATGTAAAGACTGAGCAAGTACCAAGATATCGTCCAAATAAGGAAATACCACAATACCCTGTTCTCTGATTACAGACAGCAGGGCACCGAGAACCTTTGTAAAAATTCTTGGAGCTGTAGCTAGGCCAAACGGCAGAGCCACAAACTGGTAATGCTTGTCCAGAAACGAGAATCTCAGGAACTGATAATGATCTGGATGAATCGGAATATGCAGATATGCATCCTGTAAATCTATTGTGGACATATAATTCCCTTGCTGAACAAAAGGTAAGATAGTCCTTACAGTTACCATCTTGAACGTTGAAATCCTTACATAACGATTCAATATTTTTAGATCCAGAACTGGTCTGAAAGAATTCTCCTTCTTTGGTACAATGAAGAGATTTGAATAAAACCCCATCCCCTGTTCCGGAACTGGAACTGGCATAATTACTCCAGTCAACTCTAGATCTGAAACACATTTCAGAAATGCTTGAGCTTTTACTGGATTTACTGGGACACGGGAAAGAAAAAATCTCTTTGCAGGAGGTCTCAACTTGAAACCAATTCTGTACCCTTCTGAAACAATGCTCTGAATCCAAAGATTGTGAACAGAATTGATCCAAATTGTCTTGAAAAAACGTAACCTGCCCCCTACCAGCTGAGCTGGAATGAGGGCCGCACCTTCATGTGGACTTAGAAGCAGGCTTTGCCTTTCTAGCTGGCTTGGATTTATTCCAGACTGGAGATGGTCTTCAAACTGAAACTGCTCCTGAGGATGAAGGATCAGGCTTTTGTTCTTTGTTGAAACGAAAGGAACGAAAACGATTATTAGCCCTGTTTTTACCTTTAGATTTTTTATCCTGTGGTAAAAAAGTTCCTTTCCCACCAGTAACAGTTGAAATAATGGAATCCAACTGAGAACCAAATAATTTGTTACCCTGGAAAGAAATGGAAAGTAAAGTTGATTTAGAAGCCATATCAGCATTCCAAGTTTAAGCCATAAAGCTCTTCTAGCTAAAATAGCTAGAGACATAAACCTGACATCAACTCTGATAATATCAAAAATGGCATCACAGATAAAATTATTAGCATGTTGAAGAAGAATAATAATATCATGAGAATCACGATGTGTTACTTGTTGCGCTAAAGTTTCCAACCAAAAAGTTGAAGCTGCAGCAACATCAGCCAAAGATATAGCAGGTCTAAGAAGATTACCTGAACACAGATAAGCTTTTCTTAGAAAGGACTCAATTTTCCTATCTAGAGGATCCTTAAACGAAGTACCATCTGACGTAGGAATAGTAGTACGTTTAGCAAGGGTAGAAATAGCCCCATCAACTTTAGGGATCTTGTCCCAAAATTCTAATCTGTCAGACGGCACAGGATATAATTGCTTAAAACGTTTAGAAGGAGTAAATGAATTACCCAAATTATCCCATTCTTTGGAAATTACTGCAGAAATAGCATCAGGGACAGGAAAAACTTCTGGAATAACTACAGGAGATTTAAAAACCTTATTTAAATGTTTAGATTTAGTATCAAGAGGACCAGAATCCTCTATTTCTAAAGCAATTAGGACTTCTTTAAGTAAAGAACGAATAAATTCCATTTTAAATAAATATGAAGATTTATCAGCATCAACCTCTGAGACAGAATCCTCTGAACCAGAGGAATCATCAGAATCAGAATGATGATGTTCAGTTAAAAATTCATCTGTAGGGAGAGAAGTTTTAAAAGATTTTTTACGTTTACTAGAAGGAGAAATAACAGACATAGCCTTCTTTATGGATTCAGAAACAAAATCTCTTATATTATCAGGAACATTCTGCACCTTAGATGTTGAAGGAACTGCAACAGGCAATGGTACTTTACTAAAGGAAATATTATCTGCTTTAACAAGTTTGTCATGACAATCAATACAAACAACAGCTGGAGGAATAGCTACCAAAAGTTTACAGCAGATACACTTAGCTTTGGTAGATTCAGCACTTGACAGCGATTTTCCTGTAGTATCTTCTGACTCAGATGCAACGTGAGACATCTTGCAATATGTAAGAGAAAAAACAACATATATATAAAGCAAAATTGATCAAATTCCTTAAATGACAGTTTCAGGAATGGGAAAAAATGCCAAAGAACAAGCTTCTAGCAACCAGAAGCAAGAAAAAATGAGACTTAAATAATGTGGAGACAAAAGTGACGCCCATATTTTTTCGCGCCAAATAAGACGCCCACATTATTTGGCGCCTAAATGCTTTTTGGCGCCAAAAATGACGCCACATCCGGAACGCCGACATTTTTGGCTCAAAATAACGTCAAAAAATGACGCAACTTCCGGCGACACGTATGACGCCGGAAACGGAAATAGAATTTTTGCGCCAAAAAAGTCCGCGCCAAGAATGACGCAATAAAATGAAGCATTTTCAGCCCCCGCGAGCCTAACAGCCCACAGGGAAAAAGTCAAATTTTAAGGTAAGAAAAATGTTAAATTAAAATGCATTATCCCAAATATGAAACTGACTGTCTGAAAATAAGGAAAGTTGAACATTCTGAGTCAAGGCAAATAAATGTTTGAATACATATATTTAGAACTTTATAAACAAAGTGCCCAACCATAGCTAGGAGTGTCACAGAAAATAAGACTTACTTACCCCAGGACACTCATCTACATATAGCAGATAGCCAAACCAGTACTGAAACGAGAATCAGCAGAGGTAATGGTATATATAAGAGTATATCGTCGATCTGAAAAGGGAGGTAAGAGATGAATCTCTACGACCGATAACAGAGAACCTATGAAATAGACCCCTTAGAAGGAGATCACTGCATTCAAATAGGCAATACTCTCCTCACATCCCTCTGACATTCACTGCACGCTGAGAGGAAAACCGGGCTCCAACTTGCTGCGGAGCGCATATCAACGTAGAATCTAGCACAAACTTACTTCACCACCTCCATCGGAGGCAAAGTTTGTAAAAACTGAATTGTGGGTGTGGTGAGGGGTGTATTTATAGGCATTTTGAGGTTTGGGAAACTTTGCCCCTCCTGGTAGGAATGTATATCCCATACGTCACTAGCTCATGGACTCTTGCTAATTACATGAAAGAAACAATGAATATCAGAATGAATAGCAATCTTTCTGTGAAAAAGAACAGAAAGAGTAGAGATTTGTCCTTTCAAATAACTTGCAGACAAAACCAACCTGAAAAATTGTAAAATTCTAGGAATTCTAAAAGAATGCCAAAAGAATTTATGAGAAGAACACCAAAAAATGAAAGTCTTCCAAACTCGATAATAAATCTTTCTAGAGACAGATTTACAAACCTGTAACATAGTATTAATCACTGAGTCAGAGAAACCTCTATGACTAAGAATCAAACGTTCAATCTCCATATCTTAAAATTAAATGATTTGAGATCCTGATGGAAAAATGGGCCTTGAGATAAAAGGTCTGGTCTTAACGGAAATGTCCAAGGTTGGCAACTGGCCATCCGAATGAGATCCGCATACCAAAACCTGTGAGGCCATGCTGGAACCACCAGCAGTACAAACGAACGCTCCATTAGAATTTTTGAAGAACTAGAGGCGGAAGATATAGACAGAATGATAATTCCAAGGAAGTGTCAATGCATACGCTACTTCCGCCTGAGGATCCCCGGACCTGAAATAGGCCCCTGGGAAATTCCTTGTTAAGACGAGAGGCCAACAGATCTATTTCTGGAAGCCCTCACATCTGAAAAATTGAAAAACATATCTGGATAAAGACCATTCTCCTGGATGTAAAGCTTGATTAACAGAGATAATCCGCTTCCCAAACGTCTATACCTGGGAAAAGGACCCCAGAATTTAGATAGGAGCTGGATTTAGCTAAGCAAATATCCGAGATACTTTGTCACAGTCTAAAGACTGATAGTCACACCCTGATGATTGACATACACCACAGATGTGATAATGTCTGAAAAAAACAATAAATGTCTCTTCTTCAAAAGAAACCAACTGAAGAACTCTGGGAATGCACAGAGTTCCAAAATATCAAATGGTAATCTCGCCTCCTGAGATTTCCAAGCCCCTTGTGCTGACAGAGAACCTCAGACAGCCTCCCAATCTAAAAGACTCGCATCTATAGAGATCATGGTCCAGGTTGAAAGAATCGAAGAGACCTGTAGAACTAAATGATGGTGATCTTAACCACCGAATCAAAGATAGATAAACATAGAATTCGAAGATTTAAAAAGTGAAATCCTAGAATCCCTGCACCATTATGCAGCATAAAAAACTGGAAAGGTTTTCTATGAAAATGAGCAAAGGAAAATGAATCCAATGCTGCAGCCATAAGACCTAAATTTCCATGCATATATAGCAACTGAAGGAAATAATAGAGACTGAAGGTACTGACAGACGGAACCCAATAAGAAAAAAATCACTTATCTGTTAGAGACAAAGACAGTGACACAATCTATCTGGAAACCTAAAAAAGGCAACCCTTGTGTGAGGAATCAAGAGCTTTTGATAAAAAGATCCTCTAACCATGTCTTGAAAAAAACAAAATTGAATCATATGAGATTCCGTAGTCTCAGAAAATAAAAATAATCTGAATGAAAATGGAAATGAAGATATGCATCTATTGTATCTAATGAAAACAAATAATGCTATCACTGACTAAAAAAAGTCAGAATAGACCATATAAATACCAATCTAAAAGATGGTACATTTATATAATAAAAAGATTTTCTATCTTTGGAACAATGAATAGTTTGAATAAAAACCCCAAAACCCAGATCCTAAAAATGGAACTGGAATAAATACCCCAGAAGATTCCAGATCTGAGCAGCGCTTGATCCTCAACAGGTGATCAACCGCACTTCAACATTACCCAAAATATATGGGCTGAAACACATTAAGGAAAGTGTTAGCCTTACTGGAATAGCTGGAATATAATAGAGAGAAAAATACTTCTCACAGACGGTTTTACTTCAAATTTTATTTTGTACCCAAAATCTAAGAATTTTGGACCGAATAGAACCAAAAAAAACTTCTAAATAAAAACATGTTACTTGGGTAAGAATTTAGAATTTTGTTCTTTAGTAAGAACAACCAAACTAAAATAAGCTTAAAGTTTTAGTCTAAGAACTTAATCTTGAAGCCCAGAGTAACAGTTAAGAATTGAATCCAATATGAATCAAATAATTGATTATCTTGGAAAAAAAGAAATAAGGATTTTTAAAAACTAAAAACAGCTAAAGACATAGATTAAACCTCATTTGTGAAAATATTCAATAAAAATGAAGAAACAAATAAAATTATTAGCATGTTAATCCAGTTAAGGGACCAGAACACACCGGACTTGCATAAATAAAAATGCAAGACAACAAGACAAATGCAACAGCACCCAGTCTGAACCTCAAATGAGCAGTAGACTTTGTCCCTTAACAATGCTAAATAATACATAATCTGATACTTGATCTTTAAAGTAAACAGAAAAAATGGAGCAAAAGCAACATCATCCAAATAAATTACAGGTCCAAGAAAAGTACCTGAAAATAAATTTTTTTCCTTAAATAGGATACAACCATTTAAAAAGAAAATAAATACAATTTTGCTATAGAAACAATAGCATAATTTAGCAGGAGTAGAGATAGCCCCATTAAATTGGAGAACCCTCAAAATTGAATTTAACTGCCGGCAAAGAATATAATTTAAAACCTTTGAAGAAAATTGTCAGCCTATTCCATTCCCTAGTTTGAAGGAATGGAAAAAAACCTCTGAAGACACAGAAGATAAAATAAGCAGAAATAAAATGTTAGCTAGTTTTGAAAAAGAACTAGTTACCTCAATATCAAAAATAATCAACACCTTTTCAACAAAAAACAAATGTACTCTAATAAAAAATAAAAAAGTAGATTTGTTAGTGTCAATATCTGATGAAGAAAAGTTCTGAAAGAGAAAAAACATCATCAGAGAAGGATAATTCAGTATGTTGTTGGTCATTTGAAACTTCATCAAAAAGAAGTTTGAAAAAGACCTAAAAATTTTTTAATAGAAGGCGCAAAGTCAGACAAAGCCTTAACCTAGAATCAGAAAATATTCTTATAAATTTTCTAAGTATATCTTGTACATAAGATGTAAAAAGAAAAGCAATACATAAAGCATAAATACTAATGGATTCTGCATGTAAAAGTTTATCATGATAACTTATTACAAACCATAGCTAAAGATAAAGATTCATAACATTTAAAATAAATGAACTTAGCTTTGGTAGGACTTCTTAGTCAACAGGAATCCCTCAGTATGTTCTGATCCAGGAATAATTTATGGAAAATCTTGCAATATGTAATAGAAAAAAACAACATATAAAGCAAAATTATCAAATTCCTTAAATGACAGTTTCAGGAATGGGGAAAAATGCAAAACAAACAAGCCTCTAGCAACCAGAAGCAACAAAAAAGTGAGACTTAAATAATGTGAAAAAAAGTGGCGCCAAGTATGGCGCCCACATTTCTTGGCGCCAAGTATGACGCCCACATTTTTTGGCGCCAAGTATGACGCCCACACTTTTTGGCGCAAAAAAACGTCTGTAACACACATGCGTCACAAATGACGCAACCACGTGTAAACTTCCGGCGTCAACTATGGCGCCGGAAATTACAAAATTTTGCGCCAAAAAAGTTTGCGCCAAGAATGACGCAATAAATTGAAGCATTTTCTGCCCCCGCGAGCCTAACAGCCCGCAAGGAAAAAAGTCAATTAGAAAATTTCTTTAAGGTAAGAAAAAATATTTTATTCATATGCATTTTCCCAAATAATGAAACTGACAGTCTGAAAGAAGGAATACTGATTATCCTGAATCATGGCAAATATAAGTTTAAAGACATATATTTAGAACTTTACGTATAAAGTGCCCAACCATAGCTTAGAGTGTCACAAAAAATAAGACTTACTTACCCCAGGACACTCATCTACATATAGTAGATAGCCAAACCAGTACTGAAACGAGAATCAGTAGAGGTAATGGTATATAAGAGTATATCGTCGATCTGAAAAGGGAGGTAAGAGATGAATCTCTACGACCGATAACAGAGAACCTATGAAATAGATCTCGTAGAAGGAGACCATTGAATTCAAATAGGCAATACTCTCTTCACATCCCTCTGACATTCACTGCACTCTGAGAGGAAAACCGGGCTCCAGCCTGCTGTGAAGCGCATATCAACGTAGAATCTACCACAAACTTACTTCACCACCTCCACGGGAGGCAAAGTTTGTAAAACTGAATTGTGGGTGTGGTGAGGGGGTGTATTTATAGGCATTTTAAGGTTTGGGAAGCTTTGCCCCTCCTGGTAGGAATGTATATCCCATACGTCACTAGCTCATGGACTCTTGCTAATTACATGAAAGAAATCTTGCGCCAAGAATGACGCAATAAACAGCAGCATTTTGCGCCCTCGCAAGCCTAATTTTTCCCGCGAAAATTTAATGAAAAGCAGTCAATTTGAAAAAAGACTATACCCCAGGTAAGAAAAAAATATTTTCCTAAATATGTTTTTCCCACATATGAAAATGATAGTCTGCAAAAGGAAATATACATAAACCTGACTCATGACAAATATAAGTACAATACATATATTTAGAACTTTATATAAATACATAAAGTGCCAAACCATAGCCGAGAGTGTCTTAAGTAATGAAAACATACTGCAAGACACCCATCCACATATAGCAGATAGCCAAACAAGTACAGAAACTGTTATCAGTAGAGGTAATGGAATATGAGAATATATCGTCTATCTGAAAAGGGAGGTAGGAGATGAATCTCGACGACCGATAACAGAGAACCTATGAAATAGATTTCCCGTGAGGAAAACCATTGCATTCAATAGGTGATACTCCCTACACATCTCTCTGACATTCACTGTACTCTGAGAGGAATCAGGCTTCAAAATGCTGAGAAGCGCATATCAACGTAGAAATCTTAGCACAAACTTACTTCACCACCTCCATAGGAGGCAAAGTTTGTAAAACTGAATTGTGGGTGTGGTGAGGGGTGTATTTATAGGCATTTTGAGGTTTGGGAAACTTTGCCCCTCCAGGTAGGATTGTATATCCCATACGTCACTAGCTCATGGACTCTTGCCAATTACATGAAAGAAATTAAATCCAGCTTTTTTAACAGATTTATCCTTAGGAACTTTAGAATCCTGAATCCCTAAGGTACAAACACTTCTCTTAAAAGAGAACAAAGGTGTTCAATCTTAAACAAAAAATAGTAAGATTCAGTTTCCTGATCAGAAACTGACTCTTGATCATCTGAAAACCCTTCACCCTCAGGAGGATAAATCAGAACCACCAGGGCCTGAAACATTCAGTTTAAAAGACACTGATTTAAAGAATTCAGATAAGCTAGTAGAGGGATTATCTGAAACCACCTTCTTACGCTTACGTGGAGGAGACACGGCTGCCGTCTTTAAATCCTGGCCCAAAATCTAAATTACGACCCTGTGTAGAACATACAGCGGGAGGACAGATACCCTTAGAAGCAAGAGCAGCATTAGACTGATCAGAATGCATAAGATGATCCATACATGATTTGCAAAATCATGAGGGATTATATTATTAATCTTGCACAAAAAACACCTTATATTAGTAGGAAAGTATTCAGAGGATCTAGCTTCTGGGGTACTAGTAATAACAGAACATGGGACTTAATCAGTATGCTCCATAATGAAAAGGAAAACATAAAATAACATGCAGGCAATCAGCAAATCAAATAACTAACAATGATACAAGCACAGCAGTAATAGGTAGGGTAAAAAACAACAACCTTACACCAAAATAAAGCAGCTCTTGGAAGTAATGACATCTTACTCACTCACCAGAGGCTTAAGAAGACTTCAGGAATGTTAAATATCCATATAGTATCGGATGAGCGCTAACTCAAAAAACATTTGACACAAAAAATACTGCACCTACAGCTTACGTGTGTGTACGACGAGTGTAAGGAATAAAAGCGCAAAAAACAGCCCCTGCTAGCCAGAAAGATCCCAAACAAAAAACCCTTATGTGCAAAAAACACAACACACAAATAAGCCGTTGCCGACACACGCACAGATACTAAACGCGCCTCAAGGCATAAAATAGGGTGAAATAAGGTAACTATATGCCCAAATCTAAAAATGCCTTATATACCGTAATGGTTCCTAGGTTATGATCTACCTAAAAGTAAGTACCTACTGATATCCTACAGGTTAAACAGGTGTCAAGACTTTTTTTTTCTTAAACAACCCCCACACTTACCTGAAAGGCACCCATAATACTGGACTTGCCATAAGCAACAGAAACTGCTTCCAGTAAATAGCCAATCTAGAGATGTACATGTGACAGAAGAGTATATAGAGTATAATGTAGAACCAACATGAGGAGGCTAGGGATCAGTCCCTGCAACACCTGTGGCAGGCCTGTGACTAACTCCCATAGGGTGTTCTTGTGCCACTACCCATACTCCAAAGACATTTCTCTTTCCAAACAGTAGCTCTCTTAGGGAAAAACTGGGCATCCTTTTCACTAACACCTTCCTTCTTCACCTTACTCCTGCAAAGGCAAGGACCAGGCTACTTTCCAGTATAGTAGGAAGGATTTTAAGGGCTCTGTGAATTTGGGGATCTTTGCCTGCTCCTAGTGGTCAGGAGTATAATTTCAAGGAGTAATGGATCATGGATTCTCACCACCTTTATGAAAGAAACAGTTATCCAGACCCTCTTGCAGAAACTCAAGAACTCTAGGAATTCTGAAGAAATTCCAGGAATAACCTTTGCGTGCACACCACTCAAAACTTCCAAACCTTATAATAACTACATCTACTAACTGGCCTGAATGAAGGTGTCAGGAAAACCTCCCTAAGACTGAATTTGACAGCATGTTGATTGAACGCATAATTCAGAGTATTGAGATCTAGATAAAAGAAAGGACCTTGAGAGAGCAGACCCATTGATAGAGGAAGCCTCCAAGATGGGCACAAGAACATCTAATACAGATCTGCAATTGAAATCCTGCAAGGCAATGTCAGAACAATCAGAGAGGTTTCTTCCTGCTTCATTCTTGCTACCAGTAACACAAAGGGAAGAAATATGTAAATCAGATTGAACAACTAGGAAATCACTAGGGCATCTATCAAATTCACCAGAGTGTCCCGGGAAAATGGAATCTTGATTCAAGCAAGAGGCAATGAGATCTATCTCTGGCAGATGCAAACGTCTCACAATCTGGATAAACTTTATGATTTGGAGACCATATTCACCTGGTTAAAGTCAAATTAAACAAATAAATCCTGATTATGCAAAAATGCTAAAATATAAGTTTAAAAGGGGTTTATTAAAAATGTATTATGCTTACCTGATAATTTTATTTTCTTCAGATGGAAAGAGTCCATAGCTGCATTCATTACTTTTGGGAAATAAGAACCTGGCCACCAGGAGGAGGCAAAGACACCCCAGCCAAAAGCTTAAATACTCCTCCCACTTCCCTCATCCCCCAGTCATTCTGCCGAGTAACAAGGAAACAGTAGAAGAAATATCAGGGTGAAAAGGTGGCAGAAGAATAAAAATACAGACGCCCCACATAAAAAATATGGGTGGGGAGCTGTGGACTCTTTCCATCTAAAGAAAATAAAATTATCAGGTAAGCATAATTTAAGTTTTTCTTCATTAATGGAAAGAGTCCATAGCTACATTCAATACTTTTGGGAAAACAATACCCAAGCTATAGAGGACACTGAATGCCAAGACGGGAGAGTACAAGAGGCGGGCCATTCTGAAGGCACCAGGCCTAACACCACTACCCAACAAAACCCTGCTTCGTCCGAAGCCGAGAAACATTGAAAAGAAAAAAGGCCCCAAGGATACTGACCTGCAGATAGCCTGGAAACCTAGAGACTGCAAAATCAGACTCAACTGAGCCAACAGTCCTCCAGGAGACACAGTCAACCAGCAGTCGATCCCCAACCACACCCCTTTCACTAGCGACGGGAACCCAGCCCAAAACTCCCAAAGGGTTAAAAGCAAGGAGAACAAAAAGGAAACCGAAAGGTAACCACAATCCACAAGGATTAGGACCGGGCATCAGAACAGAGAAAACTGTCCTCTCAACATCGTGCAAAAGCATCGAAAAACACAACTAAAGACGGAGTCCTCAAAACGTCAGAAATTAGAATACTGAAGTATTCAACACATAATACGTGTAGCAGACCCAGACGAGGTAAACATCTGAGTCAAGAACACTCAGTCATCATCAGGATGACACAAAAAAAAATACTTGCTGAGAAGTAAAAAGCGGCCAAACAAGAGATCAGATTCCAAAAACTCCAAGATACAGAGCACACTCCAGGCAATCCAAGCTGCCAGACCGACACATAGGTCTCAAAAAGGGAGAAGCACAGAACCTCAATGAGGCCCACTGCACCCTGAAGATGAACAACAATCTCAGAACCTACTCTCAGCCAAGCCGGACCAGCGCAAGCGTCGGCAAGTCTGAAAAACAGGAGAACAAAAGAACCCCAACACCATTCCAACAGAAGCTTGGGAGCCCCAAAACTCCTTAGAGACAGTCGACAAGGCCAAAGACCCAAATCTAGCAAAAAAGGGCCCAAGATAGTCTCAACACAGAGCAGCAAGACTACAGACAGAACAACCCAGAGGTCATGTTTCCCTTCAATATAGGTTAAATCCTCGGTTCCACCTCCTGAATGCAGGAGAAGCCCTAAAACAAGGACCACACCTCCGTAAGGAGGAGAACAAACCCCCCTAGAAAAAGGGGCCATTAAAGACACAGCACCTGCCCACAAGACACAAGCTGAACAAGAGATCAATCTCCAACACAGAACTTGAAAGGAATCTTCTTAGAAAATAGCCTGCTAGCACACCGACAAGATGCAAAAGGACCAGGCCCCAAAAGGACAATGGAAGGAACAAGTCCAAAAGGACAATTTCCTAGAGTATCAGAAAGGCCAAACCGCCCAAAACAGCAGTAAGGAGCCGCTAAGCCTCCAATCCTCCCACGAGGAAGAACATTCTAGGTCCCGAGAGTATCGGTATTAAAAAAGAGTGACACAGCAGAACTCCACTGACCCAGTCAACCTGCTTGAAGGCTAAAAAAAAGACTGAAACATCCTTCCTGCCTTGCGGACTCTTTAGAATGCTTAGCAGAAACTTGTAAAATAAAAACAAGAAAACACAAATAATAAAGTGAGCACTCAGCGCCTCAACCGGCCCAGCCAGGCAGAACAGGCGCTATGTGCCTGAACAAGCCACGAGACAGAAGATCTGAACCCAAGCAGGACCAGCCTGAAGACAGGGCCATAACTGTCAAGCTGCCTAAATCCTCCCTCAGAGGGGAAGAGAATAACAGACAAAACATAGGACTAAAGTGTCCAATAACAATCTTCCTCGCTGTTTGCTTCTACGGATCGATCCCAGAGAAAGTTCCTGAAGGAAACATATAATCAAAAATAAAAGACATCCTAACCGGATAAAAGAAAATATAAGGCAACCCATAGGTTAATGCCCAAGAAGAATAGGCATACCCGTAGGACCAGCCAAACGGAACCCTGATCTTCCAACAAACTGGGAAAGATCTCAATAAACTGACAATCAGGAGATTACGTCATCCCCACATGTCTTAATGAGGTGAGACACTCAAAGTAGAATACTGCGGATTCCCGTATCCGTTAAGGATAGGGTCCTCTAATAATTTAAAAACGTGTCTGAGTAAAACGGGAAGGCGAGCTATTCTGTAACGAAAGGCACAACACTCGGGACAGCTACACCTGCAGGGAACTGCTAGGCCCACCCAAGGCCGGGAGACCCGGGACAATAGGGCACAAACGCAAATAAACATCTGGACTTTGCAGATGCATAAATCGCCAAAAATATGTGAAAGCGAAAACGTGCTGCGACCTCCAGGGGGGAACAAGCCACCCTGCAAGGAGGGATAAACATAATCTGGGTTACCCGCATGTGTAGTAGTAGGGAGCGTTAGGGAACTCGCCTCACGGAGGACAGAACCCCCAGAGGTGGATGGCTCAGCGGTCCCTTGATTCCCTGAGCCTGAGGAACAAGAAGCTCTAAATACAGCATACAGAACATAACTGATTGACGTGTCAACTGGGCAAATTCACTTTCTTCACAAGTCGAAGAATCTGAATCTGAAATTTTAACAGTCTCAGCATCAGAATCCTCCATAACTGGATAGAGAATATAATAAAATGGACTATAAGAAAACAAAATTTAACGGCACCTGACACCCACAATGGCTGGGGCACTCACCGCCTCCTATGAATCAGACACTGGCAGTCCGAATTTTACCCTTCATAAGGAACTACTCCGTATCTTCTGACACTTCTCTGCCAACCTCCAGTGACGAAAGGCAAAGAATGACTGGGATATGAGGGAAGTAGGGGGAGTATTAAAGCCTTTGCCTGGGATGTCTTTGCCTCCTCCTGGTGGCCAGGTTCAGTATTCCCAACAGTAAGGAATGATGCCGTAGACTCTCCTCATATTAAGAAGGAAAGACTATACAAATTTCTCCAAACCTCATTCAAATTCATATGCACATATTGATTACCTCCTCTGTGATTCTTGGTATCTGGACAGATTTAATACCCCCCCCCCCCCCCCCGTATTACAGTATGCTCTTGGTCAGACCATGACGTGGTTAGGGCTAGCCTTTCCTTACTACATCCCTCTGACAGTCTACCTCCTTGGAGATTACCTGACTATTGCCTCTCAGACATAGAAATACTAGAACTCACTAAAGTAATTCAGGAATACTTAGAGTTTAAAGACACAGGAAATACTAGCTTAGAAATGGTTTGGCGGCATTTAAAGCTTATCTCCGGGGACATTTTATGAAAAAACAGCAAGAATGAGAGCCCACAACAAATATTCATTAGCTAAACTTTTTATGGCACTCCGTGGATTAGAACTGACTAACAAAAATTATCCCAGACCTCAGACTGCTAAATTAGTAGGAAATATATGAGAGGAAATTAACAGACGAGAAACTGCAAGAGTACAGAAGAAACTCAAACTCAAGCAGCTATACTATTAAAAAGGGAATAGACTCCTTGCAAATAAACTTAGAAAGAGAACTCCGCAAAGCCGCATTCCAATGATACAAACAAACACAGTACACTCCCCAAAAGCAATTGGACAGGCATTTGCCGAATACTATACAGCTCTGTACAGCCTAGAGGACAGCCCTATAACCCCTCAGACTAATAGTGCCACTATCCAACAGTTCCTTCAGACCCTTCACCTCCCCACTATGACTGCTGACTCAGTACCAGATCTGAACAGTTCGTTTTCAGTAGAAGAAGTCAAATCTGCCATAGCAACTTTAAAGCCTCATAAAGCCCCGGGCCCTGATGGCTTCACAGTAAAATTTGACAGTAGATAAGAACCAAAAAGGCCCATCAAGTCTACCCATATTACATGTTACTTTTTCCTTAGGATAGCCTTATGCATGTCCTAGGTATTTTTGAATTCCTTTACAGTCTTTGTGTTTACCACCTCAAATGGAAGTTTATTCCATGAATCTACCACCCTTTCTGTAAAAAAAAGGTTTCCTCAAATTTCTCCTGAATCTGCTACCATCTAACTTTTGATAGTGACCCCTTGTTTTGGCATTTATTTTTTGTGAAAAATGCTTTCAGCTACTATTTTATTAAGTCCCTTCATATATTTGAAGGTTTCTATCATGTCACCTCTTTCACTTCTATCCTCTAAACTATACATATTTTGATCATAGAGTCTTTCTTTGTATGTTTTATATTTTAGACCATGTACCATTTTAGTAGCCCTCCTTTGGATAGCTTCTAGTTTATTTATATCTTTCTGAAGATATGGTCTCCAGAACTGTACATAGTATTCCAGATGCCAAAGTGGCATAAGAACCTTGCTATTTCTGCTACTAATAACTCTTCCAATGCAACCAAGTATTTGGCCGCACTGGCTGCACTGCTGCATTGTGTACCATTTTAACAAACATTTGCAACAATACTGACCCCCTTACTACTCAAACTATACAGAAGTGCAGCTGAGAATGGCAGTTTTTTAAGCAAATTCTTTTAGGCTAGCATACTTACCATTTCTAAAGAAAACTAAGACCCAACACTCTGTGGAAGCGACAGGCCCATCTCCCCCCATCTCAACGTGGACATTAAGATCTATGCGAAAATGTTAGCAACCAGACTAGGAAAACATTTACCATCTATCATCCACCTCGATCAGGTGGGATTTGTGATGGAAAGGCAGGGCACTGACAATACCCACAGATTATTGAACATCTATACGGAAGCTGCAGACATCGGACTCTCCCTAGTCACTAGACGCAGAGAAAGCGTTTGACAGGGTGAGATGGGAATATATGTTTGAAAACCTGAGGACATTTGGCGTCCCTGCTTCCTTTGGCATGGCCATTAGAGCTCTTTATGCGACCCCAACAGCAGTGGTTCGAGGTCTAGGTTTTTGCTTTTTTAATAAAAAACGGCACGAGACAGGGCTGCCCTCTTTCTCCCCTATTTGCCATTGCCATAGAGCCCCTAGCAGAGGCGATAATACAAATCAGAGAAATGCAAGGCATCCAATTACATGACACTGTACAGAAGTTAGCACTTTTTGCAGATGACCTGACAATTTTTGTCACCGACCCGTTGACCTCGCAACCACTATTAATGTCCCTACTTGAGACCTTTGATAAAATCTCATACCATAAGGTCAATGTAACCAAAATGGAAGCGTACTCAAACATAGCACAGGCGGATCAACGCGAGATTCAGAGATCTTACTTATTTAAGTGGTCAACCAGGGGGATTAGTAACCTAGGTGTCTTCCTTTCACATGATAAAACAATTACCATCAATGACAATTATCATATTATGTTAAAAGAAATAGGTAGCATCCTAAGGTCCAAACAATATGATGAAATCTTTTGGATGGGAAGGATAGTGTCCTTAAAGATGATGATACTCCCTAAGGTCACATATTTATTTAGATGCATTACGATCACAGTACCAGTGACCATCCTTCACAAGTTTCAGGCAATATTTAACACATATGTCTGGAATAATAAAAGACCCAAGTTACACTCTCCCCTGGAAAGAGGAGGCATAGGACTTCCAAATGTAAGATTGTAAAAAAAAAAAGCTGACACACGCAAAACTGCAAGGGGAATAATGTAAAGGAATCTGTCCCAGGGCCATATATATTAGCAAATATATATAAACTTAAAAAGTGCACATAAAATAGCAAGTGTGTCAAAATGTTAATAAATTAAACTTACCAACAGACACTCGTCCATTAGCAAACAAGCAGCAGACAGCTAAACCAGTACTAAAACATATCAGCAGAGGTTATGGAATAGGAGTATATTGTAGATCCCTAAAGCGAGGCAAAAGACAAGTCCCTGAGACCAAATATGGAAGGTTTATGAAAAATTTCCCATGAGGTGAAAAAATAAACCACAAACCATACCTCATATACATCCTTCTAACAAGCACTGTACTCTGAGGGGAAACTGGGCCTCAATATAGACTGAAAACCCCATGCACATCTTCATTCTTCATAGATCTCCAGCAGAGACAAAGTAAACACTGAGGTATCTGTGAGATGTTTTATAGAGCTCTTGGGGTGTGGAAATATTGCCTCCTCCTAGTGGTAAAGAAGAGTAATTCCCAAAAGTAATGGATCGTGGACTCTCACCACCTATATGAAATAAATATATGCCTAGGAATAAGGAAAAGGTCACAGATATTTGATGTAAATCAAAAGTAGAAAGGAAAAATGGAGAAAGCAACATAAAAAGGGAAGAAAATAATACAGATTTTGGAAGAAATGGACGAGGATGTAGAATGTTTTTTTTAGACACATTGTGCAAAATCAGTAACAGGAAAACATTTACCTTGCTAAACAAGATGTCCACGGGAAATGTACGTCCAGGAATGTAAAAAATGGGGACATTACCAAAGAATGATGCAAATTTGTCAGCATCCATGGTGGCTGAAGTGACAATCAGCTTGAGATCAGATCGCCGAGTAACAACCTGAAAAAAATATGAACCATCACAAAAAACCTGAACACTATGCATTGTAGGATAAAATTACACAAAAGATATTAACATAATTTACTTCTCGTAAGAGACCAAAAAGCACATCTGTGTTGAGTGAGCGCTCATGAGCCTCGTCCATGATGATTGCACTGTAGTGATCAAGATCAGATTCACGTAGAGACTCTCGCAGCAGAATCCCATCAGTCATGTATTTGATAAGAGTTTTCTCTGATGTGCAGTCTTCAAAACGGATAGCGTAACCAACTTCTTCTCCTAGACTCACTTGCATTTCTTCGCTAACTCGCTTAGCAACAGACATGGCAGCAACCCTACGTGGCTGTGTGCATGCAATCATACCATAATCCGTGTATCCATCTTCATGCAGATACTGTGTCAACTGTGTAGTTTTTCCACTACCCGTTTCACCAACTACAATGACAATACTGTTATCTCTAGGTGGAAAAAAAAAATAAGAAAAACAAATAGAAAGAAATAGTGCATAAGTTCCATAAAAAGGATAGGGTGATCCTACACAGAAACACACAAATGTAAACAAGAGAAAATGTTATTGTTACCTGAGAAATTAATTTCTTTCGTGGTGGTGAGAGTCCAAGAGCCATTACTCCCAGGAGTTCCACTCCTGGCTACTAGGAGGAGGCAAAGATTCCCAAAACTCCAAGAGCACTTAAAAACCCTCCAACCTCACTGCAAAATATATAATAATATTTAACACATTAATACTTCCTGTGATAAGCAGGATCAAAGGAAAGAGTAGACAATTCAGAAAATCTTCAAGCAGAATAAATTGCCAAAAGGAACAGAAACTTCCAAGACAAAAGATGGATATGAAAATTATGCATAGCTTCAAAAGGAGAAAACAGCAAGACTTTTAAAACCAAATGAAAGCGACAGGTTTTTTTTTTATAATGACTAAGATATAACGCTAGGATTTACAGTCACTATAATGTTCCAAGGAGGAGAAATTGGTTTAAAGGGACACTGAACCCAATTTTTTCTTTTGTGATTCAAATAGAGCATGCAATGTTAAGCAACTTTCTAATTTACTCCTATTATCAAATTTTCTTCATTCTCCTGGTATGTTTATTTGAAAAACAAGAAAGTAAGTTTAGATGCCGGTCCATTTTTGTTGAACAACCTGGGTTGTCCTTGCTGATTGGACATCACCAATAAGTGTAATAAATAATAGAAGTGAGTGCTGGAGAGAGTATCCTGCTACTTGAGTTAAACCCCTCAAATTTTAACAGATAAGAACCATAGAAAAGAAAGAGAAGCGCTGTATGCACGGATACAATTTAATATATATAGTTTCAAATCACAGAAATTATGCAACAATTATTAAAAATAAAATATTAAAAGTCAGGACTTCTCCTGTAATAAAAAATAAAAATATAAATATATAGTGTACCAGGTACCTAGAGTATAATTTACTCAATTAGATCAAGCGAATATATTTAAGCAGATGACAACATATAGAGCAGATATCCAGCATATGCGATAGGCTATTCACATATACTGTAATCTCAGCTACTGTGTACGGACCAAAAATAGGTTTACAAACACCCAAGGATTAAAAACAAGAGGGAGAAACAAAGCGCTATATATCACATATAGAACAAAGTCAATGTCCCAATAAATGTGCTAGCGGACAAAATGAAGCAATAAATTTGAAACCACCTTAATGCAAGAGGCTAAGCACTGTATAGCGCATATATGAAAAAGTCCATTTTCCAATGTGATGTGCTTATAACTACAAATATCAGCCAATATTGGCAAAGTACCTTTGTCTTCTTGTCGAATATAAGGAGTTGTGTCAGTTATTAACAATATCTCTCCACGTTTCTATCTGCATTCAAGCGGGCAGCTTGTGGCGTTTGTTTGCAGCGTGACTCTGGTTCCTCTCGGCGGCTCTGTCCGTGTCTAGGAGGACAATCCAAGGCGTCTGTATACTGCGTGAGTATCACCTGACTCCTGTTTGCAGCGTGTGCTCCACTTCTGTCATTACTCATTTCGGACCTAATTGAGTAAATTATACTCTAGGTACCTGGTACACTATATATTTATATTTTTATTTTTTTCTTACAGGAGACGTCCTGATTTTTAAATATTTCATTTTTAATAATTGTTGCATAATTTCTGTGATTTGATACTATATATATTAAATTGTATCCGTGCATACAGCGCTCCTCTTTCTTTTCTATGGACAGCACCAATAAACAAGTGCTGTCCATGGGTCTGAACCAAAAATTTGCTGGCTCCTTAGCTTAGATGCCTTCTTTTTCAAATAAAGATAACAAGAAAACGAAGAAAAATTTATACTAGAAGTAAATTAGAAAGTTGCTAAAAATTGCATACTCTATCTGAATCACGAAAGAAAAAAATTGGGTTCAGTATCCCTTTAATCACTGGCTTGATCCTGATCAAAGCTTGAAAAAAAAAAACTCTGAATGTCAAAAAGCTTAGCAATCTTCTTGAGAAACAAGACTGAAAGAGCTGAAATCCAGCCCTTTAAAGAACTGGCAGATAAACTCTTATCCAAAACATCCTGAAGAAATCTAGAAATTCTACAAGAGTTCTAGCTAAACCCATGCTTTGCACACATAATACAGGCCTTTTAAATCTTAAGACACATTTTCCTTGTAACAGGTTTACGGGCCTAAATCAAAGTCTCAATAACGGAATAGAAAAAAAAAAAAACTCTCTGTCTTAAAACTGAGGGTTCAATCTCCAAGCCATCAAGTTGAGATATGTGAGATCCTGATGAAAAACAGACATTTAGACATGGTTTGTGGCACAGAAAACAAAATGTATGCTTACCTGATAAATGTATTTCTTCAAGATATGATGAGTCCATGGGTTCATCTTAATTACTGTTGGGAATATCACTCATGGCCAGCAGGAGGAGGCAAAGAACACCACAGTAAAACTTAAGTATCACTCCCTTACCCACAACTCCCAGTCATTCGACCGAAAGGAAATGGAGAAAAGAGTAACACAAGGTGCGGAGGTGTCTGAGGTTTAGTCAAAAAGTCTTATAAAAAACAAAAAGGGTGGCTCCAAGGACTCACCATATCTTGAAAAAATAAATTTATCAGGTAAGCATAAATTTTGTTTTCTTCCTAAGATATATTGAGTCCACGGGTTCATCTTAATTACTGTTGGGAACCAATACCCAAGCTAGATGACGCAGATGAATAGGGGGGGGATAAAACAAGCAAGGCACCGTAGCTTGAAGAACCTTTATCCCAAAATCCACCTCAGCCGATGCAAAAGTATCAAATCTGTAAAATTTGGAAAAAGTATTTAAAGAAGACCAAGTTGCAGCCTTGCAAATTTGTTCCATGGAAGCTTAATTTTTAAAAGCCCAAGAAGAGGCAACAGCCCTGGTGGAATGAGCTGTAATTCTCTCTGGAGGTTGCTTACCAGCAGACTCATATGCTAGACGAATCACAATCAACCAAAAAGAAAGAGTAGAAGCAGTAGCTTTCTGACCTCTACGTTTCCCAGAAAAACAAACAAAAAGAGCAGAAGACTTGGAAAATCCTTAGTCGCCTCCAAATAGAATTTAAGAGCACAAACCACATCCAAATTGTGCAACAGACGTTCTTTAACATCAGAAGGCTTCAGACACAGAAACGGAACAACGATCTTCTGATTAATATTTTTTGTAGAAACAACCTTTTCATCCGCATAAAAAAACATAATTTATGTAAAAACTTACCTGATAAATTCATTTCTTTCATATTGGCAAGAGTCCATGAGCTAGTGACGTATGGGATATACAATCCTACCAGGAGGGGCAAAGTTTCCCAAACCTCAAAATGCCTATAAATACACCCCTGACCACACCCACAATTCAGTTTAACGAATAGCCAAGAAGTGGGGTGATAAATAAAGGAGCAAAAAGCATAAACAAAGGAATTGGAATAATTGTGCTTTATACAAAAAAATCATAACCACCATAAAAAAGGGGTGGGCCTCATGGACTCTTGCCAATATGAAAGAAATGAATTTATCAGGTAAGTTCTTACATAAATTATGTTTTTTTCATGTAATTGGCAAGAGTCCATGAGCTAGTGACGTATGGGATAGCAATACCCAAGAAGTGGAACTCCACGCAAGAGTCACTAGAGAGGGAGGGATAAAAATAAAAACAGCCAATTCGCTGGAAAAAAAATTAATCCACAACCCAAATATAAGTTTATTCTCATAAATAAAACGAAAAACTTAAATCATAAGCAGAAGAATCAAACTGAAACAGCTGAATGAAGAACTTTTCTACCAAAAACTGCTTCCGAAGAAGCAAATACATCAAAATGGTAGAATTTAGTAAATGTATGCAAAGAAGACCAAGTTGCTGCTTCGCAAATCTGATCAACTGAAGCTTCATTCTAAAAGCCCAAGAAGTGGAAGTGGTTTTACCCGACTCCAAATAAGCATGATGAATCAAAAGCTTTAACCACGATGCCAAAGAAAAGGCAGAAGCCTTCTGACCTTTCCTGGAACCAGAAAAGATAACAAATAGACTAGAAGACTTCCTGAAATCTTTAGTAGCTTCAATATAATATTTCAGAGCTCTCACCACATCCAAAGAATTCTTAGGTTTAGGACACAAAGAAGGGACAACAATTTCCCTATTAATGTTGTTAGAACTAACAACCTTAGGTAAGAATTTAAATGAAGTCCGCAAAACTGCCTTATCCTGATGAAACATCAGAAAAGGAGATTCACACGAGAGAGCAGATAATTCAGAAACTCTTCTAGCAGAAGAGATGGCCAAAGAAACAACACTTTCCAAGAAAGTAGTTTAATGTCCAAAGAATGCATAGGCTCAAATGGAGGAGCCTGTAAAGCCTTCAAAACCAAATTAAAACTCCAAGGAGCAGAGATTGATTTAATGACAGGCTTGATACGAACCAAAGCCTGTACAAAACAGTGAATATCAGGAAGTTTAGCAATTTTTCTGTGGAATAAAACAGAAAGAGCAGAGATTTATCCTTTCAAGGAACTTGCAGACAAACCTTTATCCAAACCATCCTGAAGAAACTGTAAAATTCTAAAAGAATGCCAAGATAATTTATGAGAGGAACACCATGAAATGTAAGTCTTCCAAATGCGATAATAAATCTTTCTAGAAAGAGATTAACGAGCCTGTAACATAGTATTAATCACTGAATCAGAGAAACCTCTATGACTAAGCACTAGGCGTTCAATTTCCATACCTTCAAATTTAATGATTTGAGATCCTGATGGAAAAATGGACCATGAGACAGAAGATCCGGTTTTATTGGAAGTGGCCAAGGTTGGCAACTGGACATCCGAACAAGATCCGCATACCAAAACCTGTGAGGCCATGCTGGAGCTACCAGCAACACAAACGATTGCTCCATAATGATTTTGGAGATCACTCGTGGAAGAAGAACTAGAGGCGGGAAAATATAAACAGGTTGATAACATCAAGGAAGTGTCAACGCATCCACTGCTTCCACCCAAGGATCCCTTGACCTGGACAGGTACCTGGGAAGTTTCTTGTTTAGATGAGATGCCATCAGATCTATTTCTGGAAGACTCCACATCTGAACAATTTGAGAAAACACATCTGTGTGGAGAGACCACTCTCCTGGATGTAAAATCTGACGACTGAGATAATACGCTTCTCAATTGTCTATACTTGGGATATGAACCGCAGAAATTAGACAGAAGCTGAATTCTGCCCAAACAAGTATCCGAGATACTTCTTTCATAGCTTGAGGACTGTGAGTCCCACCCTGATGATTGACATATGCCACAGTTGTGATATTGTCTGTCTGAAAACAAATGAACGGTTCTCTCTTCAATAGAGGCCAAAACTGAAGAGCCCTGAGAATCGCACAGCATATTTATTGGTAATCTCGCCTCTTGAGATTTGTGCTGTCAGAGATCCCCAAACAGCTCCCCAACCTGAAAGACTCACATCTGTGGTGATCACAGTCCAGGTTGGACGAACAAAAGAGGCCCCTAGAACAATACGATGGTGATCTAACCACCAAGTCAAAGATAGTCGAACATTGGGATTTAAGGATATTAATTGTGATATCCTTGTATAATCCCTGCACCATTGGTTCAGCATACAAAGCTGGAGAGGTCTCATATGAAAATAAGCAATGGGGGTCGCGTCTGATGCTGCAGTCATGAGACCTAAAACTTCCATGCACATAGCTACTGAAGGGAATGACTGAGACTGAAGGTTCCAATAGGCTGCAACCAATTTCAAACGTCTCTTGTCCATTAGAGACAAAGTCATGGACACTGAATCTATCTGGAAACCTAAAAAGGTTACCCTTGTCTGGGGAATCAAAGAACTTTTTGGTAAATTGATCCTCCAACCATGTCTTTGAAGAAACAATACAAGTTGATTCGTGTAAGATTCTGCAGAATGTAAAGACTGAGCAAGTACCAAGATATCGTCCAAATAAGGAAACACTGCAATACCCCGCTCTCTGATTACAGAGAGTAGGGCACCGAGAACCTTTGAAAAGATTCTTGGAGCTGTTGCTAGGCCAAAAGGAAGAGCAACAAATTGGTAATGCTTGTCTAGAAAAGAGAATCTCAGGAACTGATAGTGATATGGATGAATCGGAATATGAAGATATGCATCCTGTTAGTCTATTGTGGACATATAATGCCCTTGCTGAACAAAAGGCAGAATAGTCCTTATAGTCACCATTTTGAAAGTTGGTACTCTTACATATCGATTCAAAAATTTTAGATCCAAAACTGGTCTGAATGAATTTTCTTTCTTTGGGACAATGAATAGATTTGAATAAAACCCCAGACCCTGTTCCTGAAACAGAACTGGCATGATTATCCCTGATAACTCCAGGTCTAAAACACACTTCAGGAAAGCCTGAGCCTTTACTGGGTTTGCAGGGATGCGTGAGAGAGAAAATCTCACAGGCGGTCTTACTCTGAATCCTATTCTGTATCCCTGAGAGAGACAATAATCTGAATCCATTGATTTTGGAATGAATTGGTCCAAACATCTTTGAAAAATCTTAATCTGCCCCCTACCAGCTGAGCTGGAATGAGGGCCGCACTTTCATGCGGACTTGGGGGCTAGCTTTGATCTCTTAAATGGCTTGGATTTATTCCAGTTCGAGGAAGGCTTCCAATTGGAAACAGATTCCTTTGGGGAGGGATTAGGATTCTGTTCCTTATTTTGTCGAAAGGAAAGAAAACGGTTAGAAGCTTTAGATTTACCCTTAGGTCTTGTATCTTGTATCCCCCCCCCCCCCCCCCCCCAGTGACAGTTGAAATTATTGAATCCAACTGAGAACCAAACAACTTATTACCTTGGAAAGAAAGAGATAGCAATCTGGACTTAGAAGTCATGTCAGCATTCCAAGATTTAAGCCACAAAGCTCTTCTAGCTAAAATAAGCTAAAGACATAGATTTAACATCAATTTTGATGATATCAAAAATGGCATCACAAATAAAATTATTAGCATGTTGAATCAAGTTAACAATGCTAGACAATTCAGGATCCAATACTTGTTGCGCTAAAGGATCTTTAAAAGAAGTACTATCTTCTGTAGGAATAGTAGTACGTTTAGCAAGAGTAGAGATAGCCCCATCAACTTTGGGGATCTTTTCCCAAAACTTTAAAGTAACTGCTGGCAAAGGATACAATTTTTTAAACCTTAAAGAAGGAATAAAAGAAGTACTAGGCCGGGGGGGTGGAGCTAGCAAGCCAGGGAGATGGCCGCGGCTTAAGAGAGCTCCCGTGCCCAAACTGGCTAAGAAGTCACTTATCCAGTGATAAAGTTATTACCAGCTGATTGCCAGACAGGAGAACTATCACCGATATGCCAACAATTGCTTAGGCTGCTAGGAAGCTAGTCAGCAAACGTTGCGATGCGGTCGAAGTGAAAGAGGCCTTACCCTCCTGTCATAGAGTTGTACAAGACCGGAGCAACATCACATGTCAAAGCTCCTCAATACAGGGCGAAAAGGGAGGTAAGGAGGAAGGCTGACACGCCGCACTGTGATTACTATGCTCAAGGGACCGGATCGGCTCTAAAATAAAATAAGTTATCTGCATTACGGTCGGCTCCCGCGTGGCTTAAGAGCTACGATCTATATTTGAATAAGTGGATGCTGGAAGTAAGTCTTGCACTAAACACCTGTACTATGCAACTATGGATAAATGCAATATTTAGCATACAATGGTTGTGTATTTTTGGAAACCCTAACCCTGGCAGATAAAATAAGAGAGCCTGCCCTGATGGCAATTATATTAACACAGATCCCTGCCTGCCATAGAAAAAAAAAAAAACAAAGGGAGAGATTCACAAATATAGCCTGTATTGTCATTGGAAGCTACAGGATCAGAGACAAGTGCACTATATCTACACTGGGCTTAACCTACACTCAGGGCTGAACAATAAACTAAGGTGTTACACCTTACCTATAAACACACTAGGATTCCTGGTGTTTGGGCCCTCATTACCAGATTCAATTATGTCTCCAAAAAAGCCAAATAAAAAGGGGAATGGCCCTAAACAGAAAAACCACAAGACACCTTCAATGAACACTTTCTTTAAAACATTAGAATCCAAAAATGCAGCTACAAACGCCATGGAAGATCCAGATTCTGTTGCAGCCTCCTCTTCTTCCGAATCAGACACAGAAGCAATGGCGGACACAATAACTATTCTCAAAGCACTGTTTGAATCAATTCCATCAAAAAAGGACTTTTCTACCTTGATCTCCCAAGTAAAGCAGCGCATTAAGGAAGAAATTAATGACCTTAAGAAGGAAATGGCGGATATAGGGCATCGTGTGGAAGCAGTGGAAAATATGCAAGATACTCATTCCACAGCCATAGTGGAACTGCATAATGTCATCTTTAAGCAAAACTCCACAATCCAAGACCTTGAAGAGAAAATAGACGACGCTGAAAATAGGAGTAGAAGACATAATATTAGAATTAGGGGCATACCGGAGGCCATTCTGCCCCTGATTTAGAACAATATCTACAAGATCTCTTCACCTTCCTCAAGCAGGCAGAGACACCAACTAAAATTGAAATAGACAGGGCCCATAGAGCCCTCTGATACACAACCTCCCAGGGATGTAATTGTCCGTATCACGAATTATCAAGCCAAGCAGGACATTATGAAACTCGCTAGGGAAAGACAACCCATCAAATATAAGAATGCTGATCTTCAACTTTATGCTGACTTGTCGCAAAGAACACTCCTCAAAAGAAGGGAGCTCAAACCTCTGACCACTCTACTCCGAAAGAAGAACATCCCATAACGATGGGGTTTTCCCTTTCAATTATTATATGGAGAGGAAGGCGCCTTCTATGTATGACACCAGGAGATATTCCCAAAATATGCTCAGAACTGGATATCCCTCCCCCAGAAGTGGAAAAGATCCAAACTACTTCAGAGCGCCAAATACCAGGGACTAGTAGTATTCCTCTTCCACATAGAAAAGAATGGCAACAGATGCAGCAAAGGCGGACACGCAGGAACATTTCTGGCAGCCAACCCTCGATGTCTGAGAAGGGGTGACATGACACAGCTAAAACTGTATCCTTAATTTCATAATTATTTTTTTCCTTTTTAGGAGATATAGATGGTGAACATATGTATGTAAATATTCCTCAGTATGTGACATGTGAGACATATTCAATGTTAATTAAATGAATAATTAGGCACAGGTCATATCCTTTTACATTTGTTATCACTGTCAGGCTCTATTAAGTTAACACATAAGTCATTACAGGCCCTCCTTTTACTATTTTTTTTTATATGTTTACATATAGTTAAGTATCTAACTGTTTATATATTCTTAGCCAGTTAGGAGATGTATCTCTCAATATTAGAGTTGTAATATTAATGCCACTTTCTTTTGAAGGGTCCGTAAACTGTTTGTTTTATTTTTGTTTATATGCTTATGTATATTTTAGGATGTGTGTACTCATCAAACTTAGCGGGGAAGGGCAGACACTTGGGATATTATGTAAATGTCGAAATCTTCTTTGATAGAGAGCAAGAATAGAAATACTCAGCAAGAATTAGTTATCACGCAGAACACTAAGGGGTTGAATTCTCCTGGAAAACGCAGGATGGCCCTGCTTGATTTACAGAGGAAGGGAGGTCATATTCTTATGCTCCAGGAAACGCACTTCAGAACCAATCACACCCCTAAATTTTTCTCCCCACATTACCCACAACATTTTCATAGTACCAATTCTTCAAAAAAAACAAATGGAGTTAGTATATTAATTCATAAATCCATCCCCTTCACAAAAACCCATGCAGAAAGGAATAGGGAGGGAAGATTCCTGTGTATCACAGGAATTCTCTATGGCAAACCTATTACACTAGTTAACTTTTACACCCCCAACAAAAACCAAAACAAATTTGTCAATTTTATCACTAACTCTACCATAGAACATGTTAAAGGCCCCCTGATCATGGCTGGGGATTTGAATGTGCCACTAAATTCCATATTAGATTGCACTAACCATAGTACAAGAGTTAAAATTCCACACCTGGAAAACATCTGGCGTAACCTCAAATTATTAGGGGTCCACGACACTTGGAGATACTTAAACGCACACAAAAAAAGACAACCTTCTTTTCAAGCCCTAATAAATGTTACTCTAGACTGGATTATATTTTTGTAAATCACTTAGCCCTGTCTTATTTAATAGAAGCAAATATAGTTCATTCTACCTGGTCTGACCACTCCCCAGTTTTATGTAGAATTGCTTGGCCCTCAGCCCCCATTAGGACCTTCCAGTGGAGACTAGATGAATCTCTCCTGAAGGGAAAGAAACAGATTAAAAAAATGGCGAAACATATCAAATCGTACTTCTTGATGAACGATACCCCGGATATAAATATTTCAACATTATGGGAAGTCCATAAGAGCACTATCAGAGGCGAATTTATTAAAGCTAAGGCCCAATTAGCAAAACAAAAAGAGAGGAACAGGTTTCCTTAGCTAAAGAAATTTCCCAGCTAGACCTTCTCCACAAAAATTCCCCTAATGATATCCAAATTTTAGAAAATCTAAACTCTAAACGAGATCAACTAAATAGAGTCCTCCAAATTGCCACTCAAAAACAATTATTATCTTTTAACCAGACATTCTACAGAGAAGGCAACAAATCTGGAAGATGGTTGGGTAGAGCCCTTAAAAAACGACAACAGAACACCTACATTCACTCGGTCAAAAACAAAGCAGGCAAGCTTATTGAAGATACACATACAATAGCTGAGGAATTTAAGGCCTTCTATCACAAGCTATATAACTTGTTCCCGAAAAGAAATTCCCAGACACATGCTATAAAATGCCAACAGTACTTAGATCAGGTACAGATGCCACAACTAACCCCAGACCTCATGGAGGCACTTGAGCAACCAATATCAACCAGGGAGGTCCTTGATGCTATCAAACACTTAAAATTAAACAAGTCCCCGGGCCCTGATGGTTTTACGGGTCTATACTACAAAAATTTTTCAAAATACCTTGCTCCCTACTGATGGTTTTACGGGTCTATACTACAAAAAATTTTCAAAATACCTTGCTCCCTACTTTACTACTCTTTTTAATTCTATTCCAGACGAGATTCCTTTCCCTGACACTATGCTTCAAGCCCATATTACGGTACTAGAAAAAACGTGAAAAATTCCTAACACTCCAGCCAACTTTAGACCGATTTCATTACTAAACACTGATCTGAAACTATATGCCAAAATCTTGGCCTCCCGTATAAATAAAATACTGCCTCACTTAATACACCAAGACCAGACGGGATTTGTACCCGGTAGGGATGCCAAGGACAATACGGTTAAAGTTCTCAACTTGATTGCCTAAATCACTAAAACAGACATTCCTGTCATTTTTCTCTCAACTGATGCAGAAAAAGCTTTCGACAGACTGGACTGGACTTATCTTGACTTGACGTTTCGACGGTTTAAATTTCCTATCTCATTTATACAAAAGGTTCTAGCCCTCTACTCCAACCCAACGGCTCAGGTAAAGGTAAATGGGTCATTATCAGATTCCCTTGAGATTAGAAATGGATCTAGACAGGGGTGCCCATTTTCCCCACTAATTTTAATCCTATCCCTAGAACCCCTCGCGGTCAGAATCAGGGCAAACTCTCAAATACAAGGAATAGACATAGGGGATAGATCTCACAAGCTAGCCATATTTGCAGACGACCTATTATTAACGATAACTGATCCACTGAAATCCACAATACACACCATGCAAGAGATAACCAAATTTGGGGAGGTATCTAATTTCTCGGTCAATATGTTAAAATCTGAATTTCTTCCTGTTAATGTCCCACAGCAGACTTTAGATGATATCAAGAATCAGTGTCCCCTTAGAGTCCAATTAAAACACTTAAAATACTTGGGTATTCATTTAACCCCAGATGCGCAAAACACACGTAAACTTAATTATGGATAATTAATAAACGAATTCCATTCCTTAACCTCCTCCTGGTTACTTAAGAATATTACTTGGTTAGGACGCATTCTAGCCGCTAAAATGGTTTTATTACCTAAAGCTCTATATATTCTGCAGACTGTGCCCATCTAAAACATATCCAAAGAAATTGATATACTTCAAAAGATCATAAACGATTACATCTGGCGCCGAAGGCCACCGCGTATCAATAGGAATACGCTTTATAAAATCCCAGCCAAGGGAGGCCTAGGGGTTCCCCATCTTAACTCGTATAGACTAGCTATCTCATTGCAAAGGGTCATAGACTTGTGTGAGTTTAAAGGAGATGGCTCCAAGGGCTGGGTCCAGATAGAAAGTTACAAAGCATGTGCTAAGAACCTAGGTAGTTGGTGCTGGAATAGCTTAGCCCTTAAAAAAACGACCATCTCCCGAGCTCAAATAACTAATGGGACTTGGAAGGATTGGTTGCTCATTCAAAAATCATTCAAAAAAATCTCAACAAAATACTCCCCACTCACAAATATATTACTGAACCATGAGTTTCCTCCCAGCCTTAGTGAAGAGCTGCAAGCTTCCGCTTCTTTCGCATCCCAGATCCCTATTTCCACTGTCCTAGAGAAGGGCAACCTTAAAACAAAGCAGCAGATAGATGCCCTAGCAATTCCTTTCTTCTCTTCCTGGTTTAGATACCATCAAGTCAGGCATTTTATTATTTTGCATAGGCGTAAATTAGACTTTTTACGACCACTTACCCAGTTTGAGCAAGCATGTTTACAAAGCACAAAATCTCAGAAGTCAATCTCAACACTATACAAAATGGTCCTAGATAGCAAATTTCCAGATCTCCCCTCTTTCACAAGGAGTTGGGACCGGGAGATGAATACAAATACAACGCCTAGAGAGTGGAATGAAAGGTTTAAAAAATTTATGAAATCTGTGCACTCTTCAGGTGCAAAAGAAACCAACATTAAAATATGCATGAAGTGGTACATGACCCCATCTAAAATTAAGTACATATATAAAAAAAAGTTCCAGCACCTGTTGGAGATACCAGGACCAGGTAGGACACATGAGACATATTTGGTGGAATTGTAAACCTATTAAAGATTTTTGGGAGAGGATTTTCATGGAAACCAATTTAGTTTTACACACTCAACTGACACCGAACCCAGAGGTCATTTTACTTCAAAAATCACCCCAGATCTCATGCAAGATTAGGAGGCAATTATTCCAAATTATGTTAAATGTGGCAAAACAAATGATACCCAGGTTCTGGAAATCTAAAAAGATTCCATCCATCAATGATGAGTGGAGAAGATTGGTAGACTCTGATTTAATGTTAGAGAGATTTCATTATCTTAAAATTGGAGATTTGGACTTTGAGGATATGCTGTTTTTGTGGGAATCTTACAGGTTTAGTGATGGTCAATAAGAGATAAGCTCTATAGGGTTACTATGAACTGGGCGCCCAAGTCACCTCATAATACCAGACATACCTATCTAGCATAATCCCTTTTACCTCAAGGGCCCTAAGGAAACACACATTCTAGTACACATGGTTATTTTTAATTAAGCATACAATTGTTGTTATTGTGGTTTGTTGTTATTTGTGTATTGTTTTCTCTGGATAGTGATGTCTATATAACTTGTAATAGGCTACTTCAGCAAAGGATTAACTATATCTAAAGCCTTGGCTAAGCAACACTATTATCCAGGCGATATAATATTTACTCTGTATAGTATGATAGCCATTAGTAGCTTTCAATGTATTGTATTATTCCTTTACTTGTTTCTGTTATATGTCTTTTGAAATCAATAAAAAAAAAAACAATATAAAAAAATTTAAAAAAAAACAGAATTTATGTTTACCTGATAAATTTCTTTCTCCAACGGTGTGTCCGGTCCACGGCGTCATCCTTACTTGTGGGATATTCTCTTCCCCAACAGGAAATGGCAAAGAGCCCAGCAAAGCTGGTCACATGATCCCTCCTAGGCTCCGCCTACCCCAGTCATTCGACCGACGTTAAGGAGGAATATTTGCATAGGAGAAACCATATGGTACCGTGGTGACTGTAGTTAAAGAAAATAAAATATCAGACCTGATTAAAAAAACCAGGGCGGGCCGTGGACCGGACACACCGTTGGAGAAAGAAATTTATCAGGTAAACATAAATTCTGTTTTCTCCAACATAGGTGTGTCCGGTCCACGGCGTCATCCTTACTTGTGGGAACCAATACCAAAGCTTTAGGACACGGATGAAGGGAGGGAGCAAATCAGGTCACCTAAATGGAAGGCACCACGGCTTGCAAAACCTTTCTCCCAAAAATAGCCTCAGAAGAAGCAAAAGTATCAAACTTGTAAAATTTGGTAAAAGTGTGCAGTGAAGACCAAGTCGCTGCCCTACATATCTGATCAACAGAAGCCTCGTTCTTGAAGGCCCATGTGGAAGCCACAGCCCTAGTGGAATGAGCTGTGATTCTTTCGGGAGGCTGCCGTCCGGCAGTCTCGTAAGCCAATCTGATGATGCTTTTAATCCAAAAAGAGAGAGAGGTAGAAGTTGCTTTTTGACCTCTCCTTTTACCTGAATAAACAACAAACAAGGAAGATGTTTGTCTAAAATCCTTTGTAGCATCTAAATAGAATTTTAGAGCGCGAACAACATCCAAATTGTGCAACAAACGTTCCTTCTTTGAAACTGGTTTTGGACACAGAGAAGGTACGATAATCTCCTGGTTAATGTTTTTGTTAGAAACAACTTTTGGAAGAAAACCAGGTTTAGTACGTAAAACCACCTTATCTGCATGGAACACCAGATAAGGAGGAGAACACTGCAGAGCAGATAATTCTGAGACTCTTCTAGCAGAAGAAATCGCAACTAAAAACAAAACTTTCCAAGATAATAACTTAATATCAACGGAATGTAAGGGTTCAAACGGAACCCCCTGAAGAACTGAAAGAACTAAATTGAGACTCCAAGGAGGAGTCAAAGGTTTGTAAACAGGCTTGATTCTAACCAGAGCCTGAACAAAGGCTTGAACATCTGGCACAGCTGCCAGCTTTTTGTGAAGTAATACCGACAAGGCAGAAATCTGTCCCTTCAGGGAACTTGCAGATAATCCTTTTTCCAATCCTTCTTGAAGGAAGGATAGAATCCTAGGAATCTTAACCTTGTCCCAAGGGAATCCTTTAGATTCACACCAACAGATATATTTTTTCCAAATTTTGTGGTAAATCTTTCTAGTCACAGGCTTTCTGGCCTGAACAAGAGTATCGATAACAGAATCTGAGAATCCTCGCTTCGATAAAATCAAGCGTTCAATCTCCAAGCAGTCAGCTGGAGTGAAACCAGATTCGGATGTTCGAACGGACCCTGAACAAGAAGGTCTCGTCTCAAAGGTAGCTTCCAAGGTGGAGCCGATGACATATTCACCAGATCTGCATACCAAGTCCTGCGTGGCCACGCAGGAGCTATCAAGATCACCGACGCCCTCTCCTGCTTGATCCTGGCTATCAGCCTGGGGATGAGAGGAAATGGCGGGAACACATAAGCTAGTTTGAAGGTCCAAGGTGCTACTAGTGCATCCACTAGAGCCGCCTTGGGATCCCTGGATCTGGCCCCGTAGCAAGGAACTTTGAAGTTCTGACGAGAGGCCATCAGATCCATGTCTGGAATGCCCCACAGGTGAGTGACTTGGGCAAAGATTTCCGGATGGAGTTCCCACTCCCCCGGATGCAATGTCTGCCGACTCAGAAAATCCGCTTCCCAATTTTCCACTCCTGGGATGTGGATAGCAGACAGGTGGCAGGAGTGAGACTCCGCCCAAAGAATAATTTTGGTTACTTCTTCCATCGCTAGGGAACTCCTTGTTCCCCCCTGATGGTTGATGTACGCAACAGTCGTCATGTTGTCTGATTGAAACCGTATGAACCTGGTCCTCGCAAGCTGGGGCCAGGCCTGGAGAGCATTGAATATCGCTCTCAGTTCCAGAATATTTATCGGTAGAAGAGATTCTTCCCGAGACCAAAGACCCTGAGCTTTCAGGGATCCCCAGACCGCGCCCCAGCCTATCAGACTGGCGTCGGTCGTGACAATGACCCACTCTGGTCTGTGGAACATCATCCCTTGAGACAGATTGTCCAGGGACAGCCACCAACGGAGTGAGTCTCTGGTTCTCTGATTTACTTGTATCTTCGGAGACAAGTCTGTATAGTCCCCATTCCACTGACTGAGCATGCACAGTTGTAATGGTCTTAGATGAATGCGCGCAAAAGGAACTATGTCCATCGCCGCCACCATCAACCCGATCACTTCCATGCACTGAGCTATGGAAGGAAGAGGAACGGAATGAAGTATCCGACAAGAGTCCAGAAGCTTTGTTTTTCTGGCCTCTGTTAGAAAGATCCTCATTTCTAAGGAGTCTATAATTGTTCCCAAGAAGGGAACCCTTGTTGACGGGGATAGAGAACTCTTTTCCACGTTCACTTTCCAGCCGTGAGATCTGAGAAAGGCCAGGACAATGTCCGTGTGAGCCTTTGCTTGAGGAAGGGACGACGCTTGAATCAGAATGTCGTCCAGGTAAGGTACTACTGCAATGCCCCTTGGTCTTAGCACCGCTAGAAGGGACCCTAGTACCTTTGTGAAAATCCTTGGAGCAGTGGCTAATCCGAAAGGAAGCGCCACGAACTGGTAATGTTTGTCCAGGAATGCAAACCTTAGGAACCGATGATGTTCCTTGTGGATAGGAATATGTAGATACGCATCCTTTAAATCCACCGTGGTCATGAATTGACCTTCCTGGATGGAAGGGAGGATAGTTCGAATGGTTTCCATCTTGAACGATGGGACCTTGAGAAATTTGTTTAAGATCTTGAGATCTAGGATTGGTCTGAACGTTCCCTCTTTTTTGGGAACTATGAACAGATTGGAGTAGAACCCCATCCCTTGTTCTCTTAATGGAACAGGATGAATCACTCCCATTTTTAACAGGTCTTCTACACAATGTAAGAACGCCTGTCTTTTTATGTGGTCTGAAGACAACTGCGACCTGTGGAACCTCCCCCTTGGGGGAAGTCCCTTGAATTCCAGAAGATAACCCTGGGAGACTATTTCTAGCGCCCAAGGATCCAGAACATCTCTTGCCCAAGCCTGAGCGAAGAGAGAGAGTCTGCCCCCCACCAGATCCGGTCCCGGATCGGGGGCCAATATTTCATGCTGTCTTGGTAGCAGTGGCAGGTTTTTTGGCCTGCTTTCCCTTGTTCCAGCCTTGCATTGGTCTCCAAGCTGGCTTGGCCTGAGAAGTATTACCCTCTTGCTTAGAGGACGTAGCACCTTGGGCTGGTCCGTTTTTACGAAAGGGACGAAAATTAGGTCTATTTTTTGCCTTGAAAGGCCGATCCTGAGGAAGGGCGTGGCCCTTACCCCCAGTGATATCAGAGATAATCTCCTTCAAGTCAGGACCAAACAACGTTTTCCCCTTGAAAGGAATGTTTAGTAGCTTGTTCTTGGAAGACGCATCAGCCGACCAAGATTTCAACCAAAGCGCTCTGCGCGCCACAATAGCAAACCCAGAGTTCTTAGCCGCTAACTTAGCCAATTGCAAAGAGGCGTCTAGAGTGAAAGAATTAGCCAATTTGAGAGCATTGATTCTGTCCATAATCTCCTCATAAGGAGGAGAGTCACTATCGAGCACCTTAAGCAGTTCATCAAACCAGAAATATGCGGCAGTAGTGACAGGGACAATGCATGAAATGGGTTGTAGAAGGTAACCCTGCTGAACAAACATCTTTTTAAGCAAACCTTCTAATTTTTTATCCATAGGATCTTTGAAAGCACAACTATCCTCTATGGGAATAGTGGTGCGTTTGTTTAAAGTAGAAACCGCTCCCTCGACCTTGGGGACTGACTGCCATAAGTCCTTTCTGGGGTCGACCATAGGAAACAATTTTTTAAATATGGGGGGAGGGACGAAAGGAATACCGGGCCTTTCCCATTCTTTATTAACAATGTCCGCCACCCGCTTGGGTATAGGAAAAGCTTCTGGGAGCCCCGGCACCTCTAGGAACTTGTCCATTTTACATAGTTTCTCTGGGATGACTAAATTTTCACAATCATCCAGAGTGGATAATACCTCCTTAAGCAAAATGCGGAGATGTTCCAATTTAAATTTAAATGTAATCACATCAGATTCAGCCTGCTGAGAAATGTTCCCTAAATCAGTAATTTCTCCCTCAGACAAAACCTCCCTGGCCCCCTCAGATTGGGTTAGGGGCCCTTCAGAGATATTAATATCAGCGTCGTCATGCTCTTCAGTAACTAAAACAGAGCAGCCACGCTTACGCTGACAAGGGTTCATTTTGGCTAAAATGTTTTTGACAGAATTATCCATTACAGCCGTTAATTGTTGCATAGTAAGGAGTATTGGCGCGCTAGATGTACTAGGGGCCTCCTGAGTGGGCAAGACTCGTGTAGACGAAGGAGGGAATGATGCAGTACCATGCTTACTCCCCTCACTTGAGGAATCATCTTGGGCATCATTGTCATTATCACATAAATCACATTTATTTAAATGAATAGGAATTCTGGCTTCCCCACATTCAGAACACAGTCTATCTGGTAGTTCAGACATGTTAAACAGGCATAAACTTGATCAGAAAGTACAAAAAACGTTTTAAAATAAAACCGTTACTGTCACTTTAAATTTTAAACTGAACACACTTTATTACTGCAATTGCGAAAAAACATGAAGGAATTGTTCAAAATTCACCAAATTTTCACCACAGCGTCTTAAAGCCTTGAAAATATTGCACACCAATTTTGGAAGCTTTAACCCTTAAAATAACGGAACCGGAGCCGTTTTAAGCTTTAAACCCCTTTACAGTCCCTGGTATCTGCTTTGCTGAGACCCAACCAAACCCAAAGGGGAATACGATACCAAATGACGCCTTCAGAAGTCTTTTATAAGTATCAGAGCTCCTCTCACATGCGACTGCATGCCATGCCTCTCAAAAACAAGAGCGCAACACCGGCGCGAAAATGAGACTCTGCCTATGCTTTGGGAAAGCCCCTAAAGAATAAGGTGTCTAAAACAGTGCCTGCCGATATTATTATATCAAAATACCCAGATAAAATGATTCCTCAAGGCTAAATATGTGTTAATAATCAATCGATTTAGCCCAGAAAAAGTCTACAGTTTAAATAAGCCCTTGTGAAGCCCTTATTTACAATCGTAATAAACATGGCTTACCGGATCCCATAGGGAAAATGACAGCTTCCAGCATTACATCGTCTTGTTAGAATGTGTCATACCTCAAGCAGCAAGGGACTGCAAACTGTTCCCCCAACTGAAGTTAATTGCTCTCAACAGTCCTGTGTGGAACAGCCATGGATTTTAGTTACGGTTGCTAAAATCATTTTCCTCATACAAACAGAATTCTTCATCTCTTTTCTGTTTCTGAGTAAATAGTACGTACCAGCACTATTTGAAAATAACAAACTCTTGATTGAATAATGAAAAACTACAGTTAAACACTAAAAAACTCTAAGCCATCTCCGTGGAGATGTTGCCTGTACAACGGCAAAGAGAATGACTGGGGTAGGCGGAGCCTAGGAGGGATCATGTGACCAGCTTTGCTGGGCTCTTTGCCATTTCCTGTTGGGGAAGAGAATATCCCACAAGTAAGGATGACGCCGTGGACCGGACACACCTATGTTGGAGAAAGAAGTACCAGGCCTATTGCATTCCTTAGAAATCATATCAGAAATAGCTTCAGGAACTGGAAAAACCTCTGGAGTAACCACAGGAAGTTTATAAACAGAATTTAAAGTTTACTAATTTTAATATCAAGAGGACTAGTTTCCTCCATATCCAATGTAATCAACACTTCTTTTAACAAAGAACAAATATACTCCATTTTAAATAAATAAGAAGATTTGTCAGTGTCAATATCTGAGGCAGGATCTTCTGAACCAGATAGATCCCCATCAGAAAAGGATAAATCAGCATGTTGCCGGTCATTTGAAATTTCATCAACTTTATGAGAAGTTTTAAAAGAACTTTTACGTTTATTAGAAGGCGGGATGGCAGACAAAGCCTTCTGTATAGAATCAGCAATAAATTCTTTTAAATTTACAGGTATATCTTGTGCATTAGATGTTGAGGGAACAGCAACAGGTAATGAACTACTACTGATGGATACATTCTCTGCATGTAAAAGTTTATCATGAAAACTATTACAAACCACCGCAGGAGATATAACCTCCACAAGTTTACAACAAATTCACTTAGATTTGGTAGAACTGTTATCAGGTAGCAGGGTTCCAACTGTGAATTCTGAGACAGGATCAGATTGAGACATCTTGCAAATGTAAGAGAAAAAAACAACATAAAAAGCAAAAACATAATTTATGCTTACCTGATAAATTCCTTTCTCCTGTAGTGTAGTCAGTCCACGGGTCATCCATTACTTATGGGATTATATCTCCTCCCTAACAGGAAGTGCAAGAGGATCACCCAAGCAGAGCTGCTATATAGCTCCTCCCCTCTACGTCATACCCAGTCATTCGACCAAAACCAAACGAGAAAGGAGAAACTATAGGGTGCAGTGGTGACTGGAGTTTAATTTAAAATATAGACCTGCCATAAAAAACAGGGCGGGCCGTGGACTGACTACACTACAGGAGAAAGGAATTTATCAGGTAAGCATAAATTATGTTTTCTCCTGTTAAGTGTAGTCAGTCCACGGGTCATCCATTACTTATGGGATACCAATACCAAAGCTAAAAGTACACGGATGACGGGAGGGACAGGCAGGACCTTTACACGGAAGGAACCACTGCCTGAAGAACCATTCTCCCAAAAACAGCCCCCGAAGAAGCAAAAATGTCAAATTTGTAAAATTTGGAAAAGGTGTGAAGTGAAGACCAAGTTGCAGCCTTGCAAATCTGTTCAACAGAGGCCTCATTTTTAAAGGCCCAAGTGGAAGCCACAGCTCTGGTAGAATGAGCTGTAATTCTTTCAGGAGGCTGCTGTCCAGCAATCTCATAGGCTAAACGTATTATGCTACGAAGCCAGAAGGAGAGAGAGGTAGCCGAAGCCTTTTGACCTCTCCTCTGTCCCGAATAAACGACAAACAGGGAAGAAGTTTGTCGAAAATCTTTAGTTGCCTGTAAATAGAATTTCAGGGCCCGGACAACGTCCAGATTGTGCAGAAGTCGTTCCTTCTTTGAGGAAGGATTAGGGCACAATGAAGGAACAACAATCTCTTGATTGATATTGTTAGTGACTACCTTAGGTAAGAACCCAGAACTACCTTGTCTGAATGAAAAATCAGATAAGGGGAATCACAATGTAAGGCTGATAACTCAGAGACTCTTCGAGCCGAGGAAATAGCCATTAGGAACAGAACTTTCCAAGATAACAGCTTGATATCAATGGAATGAAGGGGTTCAAACGGAACACCCTGTAAAACATTAAGAACTAAGTTTAAGCTCCATGGCGGAGCAACAGTTTTAAACACAGGCTTAATCCTGGCCAAAGCCTGACAAAAAGCCTGAACGTCTGGATGAAGGGCATCCCCCTGGACAGATGTGGCCGAGAAAGCCACCATAGAAGAGAATCTCTGGTCTCTTGATCCAGATTCAGCATAGGGGACAAATCTGAGTAATCCCCATTCCACTGACTTAGCATGCACAATTGTAGTGGTCTGAGATGCAGGCGTGCAAAAGATACTATGTCCATTGCCGCTACCATTAAGCCGATTACCTCCATGCATTGAGCCACTGACGGGTGTTGAATGGAATGAAGGACACGGCAAGCATTTAGAAGTTTTGTTAACCTGTCTTCTGTCAGGTAAATTTTCATTTCTACAGAATCTATAAGAGTCCCCAAGAAAGGAACTCTTGTGAGTGGCCTTAGAGAACTCTTTTCTACGTTCACCTTCCACCCATGCGACCTTAGAAATGCCAGAACCAACTCTGTATGAGACTTGTCAGTCTGGAAACTTGACGCTATTAGTTAGGTGCAAGAGAATGACTGGGTATGACGTAGAGGGGAGGAGCTATATAGCAGCTCTGCTTGGGTGATCCTCTTGCACTTCCTGTTAGGGAGGAGATATAATCCCATAAGTAATGGATGACCCGTGGACTGACTACACTTAACAGGAGAAATTATCAATTTCCTTATATGGCAGTTTCAGGAATGGGAAAAATGCAAACAGCATAGTCCTCTGATAGAGGAAAAAGGCAAGAGGCATATAGGAATGGGGTCTTAAATAATGAAAATATTCCGGAAATGACACACTCGCGTCACAGAAGACGCAACCTTATGAAGTGTTCTGAGAAGAGAATATTAGAACCTTATTATAGTAATAGGGTTATAGAATTTATCCTTAGGTGTTTTGCAATATAATCTGTTAAATGTGTCAGTAATTATTATTAAACACTCAAGGAGCAGTGCGTAAGCATTTAAGATACAATCTAGTACAGTTTATGACTACACCTGCTATAGAGGCAGGTTAGTCACTCAAAAAAGGGATGCTTATATACACTGATATGATATCTTTATTAGTTATTGAATTTGGTTACTGTGCCTTGAAAAACAAAAGAGATATTGTATATTAAAAATTAACCTTTATTAAGATCATTTAAAAAAAGACAGCTTTTATGGATGATAATACTGCCCTGAAGAGTTAAAAACACTCTCACTGTGTTTTGTGAATAAACAGCATATGCTTGTTATGCTAAAAAATTACAACAGATCTTAGTACTGCTTTAGACAATAGATTGCAAATGAGAAATTTACTAAAGAGCGGTTATAAAACACAGAAGCCTCTTGGGCATGTATGGCTCTCAATAGTCTCTAAATTATTATACTCATATATATTATTTGTGATCCATATATAGTTAGTAATATGTATTGGAGCTCTAAAATTGCTACTTGTGCTTTTACAATCTAAGGCTACTAATATGTCTAGGTACTAAAAATATTTGGTACATACGATGGTGGCAGCTTGCAAATAGTAGATAAAAATATTCTACTGTTTTAGATAATTAATTTAAACACCCAAATGTGGTAAATAAATCTTAAAACAGTTTTATATTAAGATGTAATGTGTTGTATTGAGGCTAAGCACTCCATTAAATAACTCTGGTTATGATATTGAATACCACAGTCTTACTCGTAGTACTAATTGAGTAATACCTATAGTAATGATCTAAATACTGCAGGATGTGCAATAGATTTCCTTCAAAGATAAATATTGGGTGATCTCCTGTTACACACTGTAATCTATTATATTACATACATATAAAATTAATGCTGGTTACTGCATTATATAGTTCCCCCAAATGTAGGGCTAGTAAATGTATACTAGTAATATATAGATTATACTAATATATAAAGCACTGAGTAGCTGAATTAATTCTAAGTCTTAATTAAAAGGCTGGTTCTTTGAAGCGTTTATATTAACTGTTCAATCCTATCAGTATAGAAATGACACCTAAGGCTGTGAACTAAGTCCACTTAAAGAAAACACTTTATCACACTATTGCAGAGTATCGAATACCAAACCAAAGCTAAATTGTTATTGATATTGTGTATAGCGTGATGGAGTTAAAGTATTGAGCGTGCCTGCTTTATATCCTGAATCACCATATAATTCGTATGGCTATCATTAGCGTTAATACCAAGCTAAGACGTCTAAGACTTATGCTACTTATTTATATATAAAGCATGCTGGTTTTTTAATTTTAACGAGTGAGGCTAGTTAAAAATAGAGGAGACCCCTGACGCGGCGTTTCACTAACGCTTCCTCAGAGGGGTTATGCGGGCCGACTAACATCCGGTGTTATATAGCCAATGTTTTACTAGATTCTGAGTCATGATTGGGCTGCGGGTTTCTTTGTCAATTGGATAGAGTTTGTGTCAATCATCCCTAGTGAGATGGAAAATATTTGCCAAGTGAATAGGGGGATGGAAACTAAGTTGCAATAACTAGATGAAAAGTGTAACATTCAATATTAAGCGGATACAATGTTGATTCATTGAAAGTGTAAAAATCGTGTAAGATACTATACTATACCTAGATATTATTAGGTACAATTATGTATATCTGAATAAGTATAGAGATTATATGACATAAGATGCTAACTTGACTTATTATAGGAAAACAAAAGGGGAGAGAAAAAAAGAATAAAAAATAAATTGTTAAATCAAATTGTATGCTGGAACACCAAATAAAAACCAAAAAGCAAAAAACAAAAAATTGTTTTAAGAAATAAAATAATGAGTGAACCGAAATAATTGTAAGAGTAAAAATGATTTGATGAAAAATTAACTGTGAGGTGCCGCTTTATATGTTGAAATTTTCAAATGTGTAAGTTAGAAAAAAACAGAATTTATGTTTACCTGATAAATTACTTTCTCCAACGGTGTGTCCGGTCCACGGCGTCATCCTTACTTGTGGGATATTCTCTTCCCCAACAGGAAATGGCAAAGAGCCCAGCAAAGCTGGTCACATGATCCCTCCTAGGCTCCGCCTACCCCAGTCATTCGACCGACGTTAAGGAGGAATATTTGCATAGGAGAAACCATATGGTACCGTGGTGACTGTAGTTAAAGAAAATAAATTATCAGACCTGATTAAAAAAACCAGGGCGGGCCGTGGACCGGACACACCGTTGGAGAAAGTAATTTATCAGGTAAACATAAATTCTGTTTTCTCCAACATAGGTGTGTCCGGTCCACGGCGTCATCCTTACTTGTGGGACCCAATACCAAAGCTTTAGGACACGGATGAAGGGAGGGAGCAAATCAGGTCACCTAAATGGAAGGCACCACGGTTTGCAAAACCTTTCTCCCAAAAATAGCCTCAGAAGAAGCAAAAGTATCAAACTTGTAAAATTTGGTAAAAGTGTGCAGCGAAGACCAAGTCGCTGCCCTACATATCTGATCAACAGAAGCCTCGTTCTTGAAGGCCCATGTGGAAGCCACAGCCCTAGTGGAATGAGCTGTGATTCTTTCGGGAGGCTGCCGTCCGGCAGTCTCGTAAGCCAATCTGATGATGCTTTTAATCCAAAAAGAGAGAGAGGTAGAAGTTGCTTTTTGACCTCTCCTTTTACCGGAATAAACAACAAACAAGGAAGATGTTTGTCTAAAATCCTTTGTAGCATCTAAATAGAATTTTAGAGCGCGAACAACATCCAAATTGTGCAACAAACGTTCCTTCTTTGAAACTGGTTTCGGACACAGAGAAGGTACGATAATCTCCTGGTTAATGTTTTTGTTAGAAACAACTTTTGGAAGAAAACCAGGTTTAGTACGTAAAACCACCTTATCTGCATGGAACACCAGATAAGGAGGAGAACACTGCAGAGCAGATAATTCTGAAACTCTTCTAGCAGAAGAAATTGCAACTAAAAACAAAACTTTCCAAGATAATAACTTAATATCAACGGAATGTAAGGGTTCAAACGGAACCCCCTGAAGAACTGAAAGAACTAAATTGAGACTCCAAGGAGGAGTCAAAGGTTTGTAAACAGGCTTAATTCTAACCAGAGCCTGAACAAAGGCTTGAACATCTGGCACAGCTGCCAGTTTTTTGTGAAGTAACACAGACAAGGCAGAAATCTGTCCCTTCAGGGAACTTGCAGATAATCCTTTTTCCAATCCTTCTTGAAGGAAGGATAGAATCTTAGGAATCTTATCCTTGTCCCAAGGGAATCCTTTAGATTCACACCAACAGATATATTTTTTCCAAATTTTGTGGTAAATCTTTCTAGTTACAGGCTTTCTGGCCTGAACAAGAGTATCGATAACAGAATCTGAGAACCCTCGCTTCGATAAGATCAAGCGTTCAATCTCCAAGCAGTCAGCTGGAGTGAAACCAGGTTCGGATGTTCGAACGGACCCTGAACAAGAAGGTCTCGTCTCAAAGGTAGCTTCCAAGGTGGAGCCGATGACATATTCACCAGATCTGCATACCAAGTCCTGCGTGGCCACGCAGGAGCTATCAAGATCACCGACGCCCTCTCCTGATTGATCCTGGCTACCAGCCTGGGGATGAGAGGAAACGGCGGGAACACATAAGCTAGTTTGAAGGTCCAAGGTGCTACTAGTGCATCCACTAGAGCCGCCTTGGGATCCCTGGATCTGGACCCGTAGCAAGGAACTTTGAAGTTCTGACGAGAGGCCATCAGATCCATGTCTGGAACGCCCCACAGCTGAGTGACTTGGGCAAAGATTTCCGGATGGAGTTCCCACTCCCCCGGATGCAATGTCTGACGACTCAGAAAATCCGCTTCCCAATTTTCCACTCCTGGGATGTGGATAGCGGACAGGTGGCAGGAGTGAGACTCCGCCCATAGAATGATTTTGGTCACTTCTTCCATCGCTAGGGAACTCCTTGTTCCCCCCTGATGGTTGATGTACGCAACAGTTGTCATGTTGTCTGATTGAAACCGTATGAACTTGGCCCTCGCTAGCTGAGGCCAAGCCTTGAGAGCATTGAATATCGCTCTCAGTTCCAGAATATTTATCGGTAGAAGAGATTCTTCCCGAGACCAAAGACCCTGAGCTTTCAGGGATCCCCAGACCGCGCCCCAGCCCATCAGACTGGCGTCGGTCGTGACAATGACCCACTCTGGTCTGCGGAATGTCATCCCTTGTGACAGGTTGTCCAGGGACAGCCACCAACGGAATGAGTCTCTGGTCCTCTGATTTACTTGTATCTTCGGAGACAAGTCTGTATAATCCCCATTCCACTGACTGAGCATGCACAGTTGTAATGGTCTTAGATGAATGCGCGCAAAAGGAACTATGTCCATTGCCGCTACCATCAACCCGATCACTTCCATGCACTGAGCTATGGAAGGAAGAGGAACGGAATGAAGTATCCGACAAGAGTCTAGAAGCTTTGTTTTTCTGGCCTCTGTCAGAAATATCCTCATTTCTAAGGAGTCTATTATTGTTCCCAAGAAGGGAACCCTTGTTGACGGAGATAGAGAACTCTTTTCCACGTTCACTTTCCATCCGTGAGATCTGAGAAAGGCCAGGACTATGTCCGTGTGAGCCTTTGCTTGAGGAAGGGACGACGCTTGAATCAGAATGTCGTCCAAGTAAGGTACTACAGCAATGCCCCTTGGTCTTAGCACAGCTAGAAGGGACCCTAGTACCTTTGTGAAAATCCTTGGAGCAGTGGCTAATCCGAAAGGAAGCGCCACGAACTGGTAATGCTTGTCCAGGAATGCGAACCTTAGGAACCGATGATGTTCCTTGTGGATAGGAATATGTAGATACGCATCCTTTAAATCCACCGTGGTCATGAATTGACCTTCCTGGATGGAAGGAAGAATAGTTCGAATGGTTTCCATCTTGAACGATGGAACCTTGAGAAACTTGTTTAAGATCTTGAGATCTAAGATTGGTCTGAACGTTCCCTCTTTTTTGGGAACTATGAACAGATTGGATTAGAACCCCATCCCTTGTTCTCTTAATGGAACAGGATGAATCACTCCCATTTTTAACAGGTCTTCTACACAATGTAAGAATGCCTGTCTTTTTATGTGGTCTGAAGACAACTGAGACCTGTGGAACCTCCCCCTTGGGGGAAGCCCCTTGAATTCCAGAAGATAACCTTGGGAGACTATTTCTAGCGCCCAAGGATCCAGAACATCTCTTGCCCAAGCCTGAGCGAAGAGAGAGAGTCTGCCCCCCACCAGATCCGGTCCCGGATCGGGGGCCAACATTTCATGCTGTCTTGGTAGCAGTGGCAGGTTTCTTGGCCTGCTTTCCCTTGTTCCAGCCTTGCATTGGTCTCCAAGCTGGCTTGGCTTGAGAAGTATTACCCTCTTGCTTAGAGGACGTAGCACTTTGGGCTGGTCCGTTTCTACGAAAGGGACGAAAATTAGGTTTATTTTTTGCCTTGAAAGGCCGATCCTGAGGAAGGGCGTGGCCCTTACCCCCAGTGATATCAGAGATAATCTCTTTCAAGTCAGGGCCAAACAGCGTTTTCCCCTTGAAAGGAATGTTAAGTAGCTTGTTCTTGGAAGACGCATCAGCCGACCAAGATTTCAACCAAAGCGCTCTGCGCGCCACAATAGCAAACCCAGAATTCTTAGCCGCTAACCTAGCCAATTGCAAAGTGGCGTCTAGGGTAAAAGAATTAGCCAATTTGAGAGCATTGATTCTGTCCATAATCTCCTCATAAGGAGGAGAATCACTATCGACCGCCTTTATCAGCTCATCGAACCAGAAACATGCGGCTGTAGCGACAGGGACAACGCATGAAATTGGTTGTAGAAGGTAACCCTGCTGAACAAACATCTTTTTAAGCAAACCTTCTAATTTTTTATCCATAGGATCTTTGAAAGCACAACTATCCTCTATGGGTATAGTGGTGCGTTTGTTTAAAGTGGAAACCGCTCCCTCGACCTTGGGGACTGTCTGCCATAAGTCCTTTCTGGGGTCGACCATAGGAAACAATTTTTTAAATATGGGGGGAGGGACGAAAGGAATACCGGGCCTTTCCCATTCTTTATTAACAATGTCCGCCACCCGCTTGGGTATAGGAAAAGCTTCTGGGAGCCCCGGCACCTCTAGGAACTTGTCCATTTTACATAGTTTCTCTGGGATGACCAACTTGTCACAATCATCCAGAGTGGATAATACCTCCTTAAGCAGAATGCGGAGATGTTCCAACTTAAATTTAAATGTAATCACATCAGGTTCAGCTTGTTGAGAAATGTTCCCTGAATCAGTAATTTCTCCCTCAGACAAAACCTCCCTGGCCCCATCAGACTGGGTTAGGGGCCCTTCAGAAACATTATTATCAGCGTCGTCATGCTCTTCGGTATCTAAAACAGAGCAGTCGCGCTTACGCTGATAAGTGTTCATTTTGGCTAAAATGTTTTTGACAGAATTATCCATTACAGCCGTTAATTGTTGCATAGTAAGGAGTATTGGCGCGCTAGATGTACTAGGGGCCTCCTGAGTGGGCAAGACTCGTGTAGACGAAGGAGGGAATGATGCAGTACCATGCTTACTCCCCTCACTTGAGGAATCATCTTGGGCATCATTGTCATTGTCACATAAATCACATTTATTTAAATGAATAGGAATTCTGGCTTCCCCACATTCAGAACACAGTCTATCTGGTAGTTCAGACATGTTAAACAGGCATAAACTTGATAACAAAGTACAAAAAACGTTTTAAAATAAAACCGTTACTGTCACTTTAAATTTTAAACTGAACACACTTTATTACTGCAATTGCGAAAAAACATGAAGGAATTGTTCAAAATTCACCAAATTTTCACCACAGTGTCTTAAAGCTTTAAAAGTATTGCACACCAAATTTGGAAGCTTTAACCCTTAAAATAACGGAACCGGAGCCGTTTTGAACTTTAACCCCTTTACAGTCCCTGGTATCTGCTTTGCTGAGACCCAACCAAGCCCAAAGGGGAATACGATACCAAATGACGCCTTCAGAAAGTCTTTTCTAAGTATCAGAGCTCCTCTCACATGCGACTGCATGCCATGCCTCTCAAAAACAAGTGCGCAACACCGGCGCGAAAATGAGGCTCTGCCTATGATTAGGGAAAGCCCCTAAAGAATAAGGTGTCTAAAACAGTGCCTGCCGATATTATTATATCAAAATACCCAAATAAAATGATTCCTCAAGGCTAAATATGTGTTAATAATGAATCGATTTAGCCCAGAAAAAGTCTACAGTCTTAATAAGCCCTTGTGAAGCCCTTATTTACGATCGTAATAAACATGGCTTACCGGATCCCATAGGGAAAATGACAGCTTCCAGCATTACATCGTCTTGTTAGAATGTGTCATACCTCAAGCAGCAAGAGACTGCTCACTGTTCCCCCAACTGAAGTTAATTGCTCTCAACAGTCCTGTGTGGAACAGCCATGGATTTTAGTGACGGTTGCTAAAATCATTTTCCTCATACAAACAGAAATCTTCATCTCTTTTCTGTTTCTGAGTAAATAGTACATACCAGCACTATTTTAAAATAACAAACTCTTGATTGAATAATAAAAACTACAGTTAAACACTAAAAAACTCTAAGCCATCTCCGTGGAGATGTTGCCTGTACAACGGCAAAGAGAATGACTGGGGTAGGCGGAGCCTAGGAGGGATCATGTGACCAGCTTTGCTGGGCTCTTTGCCATTTCCTGTTGGGGAAGAGAATATCCCACAAGTAAGGATGACGCCGTGGACCGGACACACCTATGTTGGAGAAATTACATTAAGCATTAGAGTGTTGTGAAGTGATAAACAATACTACGTTCAAAACTGAGAACTTAGCAAAATTAAAAAATAAAATAAAAATAAAATCAATTGAATAAATAAATAAAGTGTCATCTATAGTGACTCAAATAAATGAGGTTTGTGCAAAACATATGCATTCATAATTCTGCATAGTGAATTACATTAAGTATTATTAGTGTTCAAGTGAAAATAAAGAGTTCACAGTGCACAAAGTCTTGGACTTAAGTATATCCAAATGTGATGTTACAATGAGAGATGCTACTGGTTGCTGTGGTTGAATAAATTTAAGTGCATTAATGTGAAATTAGGAGGAAATAAATATGTGTGGTGTGATAAAGGTTGGAAATATCAATCCCTCATGTGAAAATAGCCTTAAAAAAGCCCTGTGTTTATATCATTACCATCTAAAAAACTGATTTTTATTGGATAATCTTAAAATATATTATATAGTGAAAATCTAGTACTTGTGACTAAGTGAAAGTCAAGAATACTTAAAGTTACATACTTCATATATAATTAAAGTTGAAAACGATGTAATGTCTGTGGGGAATAGATTATATATTCCCTCAAGATTCAAATGAATTGTATGTCATGATTCTATTTAAACACTTAATATTTTCACCTACTTTATTAGTATGATTTTAATATGTAGAATACTAAAACTCATTTACAGATACACATGATAATTATTGTGATCATTCAATCCATATGGTTTTACACTATTTAATAAGTGTATCCATCTGCACTCCATTTGCTTTATATATTAGTATAATCTATATATTACTAGCCCTACATTTGGGGGAACTATATAATGCAGTAACCAGCATTAATTTTATATGTATGTAATATAATAGATTACAGTGTGTAACAACAGGAGATCACCCAATATTTATCTTTGAAGGAAATCTATTGCACATCCTGCAGTATTTAGATCATTACTATAGGTATTACTCAATTAGTACTACGAGTAAGACTGTGGTATTCAATATCATAACCAGAGTTATTTAATGGAGTGGTTAGCCTCAATACAACACATTACATCTTAATATAAAACTGTTTTAAGATTTATTTACCACATTTGGGTGTTTAAATTAATTATCTAAAACAGTAGAATATTTTTATCTACTATTTGCAAGCTGCCACCATCGTATGTACCAAATATTTTTAGTACCTAGACATATTAGTAGCCTTAGATTGTAAAAGCACAAGTAGCAATTTTAGAGCTCCAATACATATTACTAACTATATATGGATCACAAATAATATATATGAGTATAATAATTTAGAGACTATTGAGAGCCATACATGCCCAAGAGGCTTCTGTGTTTTATAACAGCTCTTTAGTAAATTTCTCATTTGCAATCTATTGTCTAAAGCAGTACTAAGATCTGTTGTAATTTTTTAGCATAACAAGCATATGCTGTTTATTCACAAAACACAGTGAGGGTGTTTTTAACTCTTCAGGGCAGTATTATCATCCATAAAAGCTGTCTTTTTAAATGATATTAATAAAGGTTAATTTTTAATATGCAACCTTGTGAAGGACTCGGCGTCGACCAAGATGCCGGAAATGACAAATTTGCCTCAACGAACATAACTTTGCGCCAAAAAAACGCAATTAACTTTGGCATTTTGCGTCCTCGCGAGCCTAATTCTGCCCGCAAATTTAAAAGACAGTCAATTTGAAAAAGAGACTATACCCCAGGTAAGAAATAAATGTTCCTTTAAAAAAAAAAAAGTGCATTTCCCAGATATGAAACTGACAGTCCGCAAAAGGAAATATACTGAAAACCTGAATCATGGCAAATATAAGTACAATACATATATTTAGAACTTTACATAAATACATAAAGTGCCAAACCATAGCTGAGAGTGTCTTAAGTAATGAAAGCATACTTACCAAAAGACACCCATCCACATATAGCAGATAGCCAAACCAGTACTGAAACGGTTATCAGTAGAGGTAATGGAATATAAGAGTATATCGTCAATCTGAAAAGGGAGGTAGGAAATGAATCTCTACGACCGATAACAGAGAACCTATGAAATAGATCTCCCGTGAGGAAAACCATTACATTCAATAGGTTATACTCCCTTCACATCCCTCTGACATTCACTGTACTCTGAGAGGAATCGGGCTTCAAAATGCTGAGAAGCGCATATCAACGTAGAAATCTTAGCACAAACTTACTTCACCACCTCCATAGGAGGCAAAGTTTGTAAAACTGAATTGTGGGTGTGGTGAAGGGTGTATTTATAGGCATTTTGAGGTTTGGGAAACTTTGCCCCTCCTGGTAGGATTGTATATCCCATATGTCACTAGCTCATGGACTCTTGCCAATTACGTCAAAGAAATAAGATAAGGAGAATCAAACTGCAAAGCTGAGAGTTCAGAGACTCTCCGAGCAGAAGAAACAGCCAAAAGAAATAAAACCTTCCAAGATAACAACTTAATGTCTATGGAATGCATTGGCTCAAATAGAGCCTGCTGCAAAACTTTAAGAACAAGGTTAAGGCTCCAAGGCGGAGCAACAGATTTAAACACAGGCCTGATTCTGACCAAGGCCTGACAAAATGATTGTACGTCTGGCACATCTGCCAAACGTTTATGTAACAAAACAGATAAAGGCGAAATTTGACCTTTTAGAGTGCAGATAACCCTTTCTCCAGACCCTCCTGGAGAAAAGACAAAATTCTTGGAATCCTAACCCTACTCTAAGAGTAGCCCTTGGATTCACATTAATAAAGATATTTCCACCATATCTTATTGTAAATCTTTTGAGTAACAGGCTTACGAGCCTGAATCATGGTCTCAATGACTGACTCAGAAAACCCACTCTTAGACAGAATCAAGTGTTCAATCTCCAGGCAGTCAGCTTCAGAGAAACGAGATTTGGATGAAGGAAGGGACCCTTAAGCAGAAAGTCCTTATTCAAGGGTAGTCTCCACGGAGGTAGAGACGACATCTCCATTAGATCCGCATAGCAGATCCTTCGAGGCCAAGCCGGAGCAATTAGAATTGCTGATGCTCTCTCCTGTTTGATATGAGCAATGACTTGTGAAAGCAGAGCAAACGGAGGGAATAGGTATGCCATCCTGAAGTTCCAAGGAACTGCCAACGCATCTATCAGAAAGGCCTGATGATCCCTCAACCTGGAACCGTAGCTTGGCGTTCTGTTGAGATGCCATCAGATCCAACTCCAGTACCCATTTGATGGTTAACCTGGAGAACACATCCAGATGGAGTTCCCACTCCCTGGGATGAAATGTCTGCCTGCTCAGGAAATCCGCTTCCAAGTTGTCCACTCCTGGAATGTGGATGGCAGATAGGAAGCAACTGTGAGCTTACGCACACTGAATGATCCGAGCCACCTCCTTCATGGCTAAGGAACTCAGAGTTTCCCGCTGGTGGTTGATGTAAGTCACAGAGGTTATGTTGTCTGACTGGAATCTGATAAACTGGGCTAAAGACAGTTGGGGCCAAGCCATCAGAGCGTTGTAAATTGCCCTCAACTCCAGAATGTTGATAGGGAGAGCGGACTCCTCCCGAGACCAAAGTCCCTACGCCTTTAAGGAGTCCCAGACAGCTCCCCAGCCCAACAGGCTGGCGTCCGTGGTCACAATCACCCAGGAAGGTCTCTGAAAACAGTCCCCTTGAGACAGGTGCTCCTGAGAGATCCACCACGGGAGAGAATCTTTCGTCTCCTGATCTAGAACTATCTTCTGAAATAGATCCGCATAATCTCCATACCATTGTCTGAGCATGCACAACTGCAGAGCTCTTAGATGAAATCGAACAAAGGGGACAATGTCCATGGAAGCCACTATCAGGCCAATTACTTCCATACAGTGTGCTACTGAAGTGACCGGCAAGAATCTTTGCTTTTCTGACCTCCATCAGAACGGAATCTATTATTGTCCCTAAGAAAACTACCCTTGTAGTTGGAACCAGGGAGCTTTTCTCCAAATTCACTTTCCATCCATGAGAACAAAGAAAAGAAAACAACATCTCCGTGTGAGATTCTGCTTCAGGAAAAGATGGCGCTTGATATGTCGTCTAAGCAGGGAGCCACAGCAATTCCCCTGGACCGGATAACAGCCAAGAGGGCCCCCAGAACCTTTGAGAATATTTTGGGAGCTGTGGCAAGGCCAAACGGAAGAGCCACAAACTGAAAGTGCTGGTCGAGAAAATCAAACCTCAGAAACTTGTGATAATCTCTGTGAATGGAAACATGCAAGTACACATCCTTGGATTAAAGGAAAAATGGTACGAATAGTCTCCATCTTGAAGAATGGGACTCTGAGGAATTTGTTTAGACATTTTAGGTCTAGAATGGGATGGAAGGTTCCCTCCTTCTTGGGAACCACAAACAAGTTTGAGTAAAACCCTAGACCCTGTTCCAGTATTGGAACTGGGACCATCACTCCCAGAGAAGAGAGATCCTGAACGCATTTCAAGAATGCATCTCTTATTATCTGGTTTGCAGATAGTCTTGACGGGTAGAACCTGCCACTGGGAAGGCAAGCTTTGAATTCCAACTTGTATCCCTGGGAAACAATGTCCACAGCCCAGGGGTCTGGAACATCTCTTATCCAGACCTGAGAGAACTGAGACAGCCTGCCCCCTACTTGATCCAAGCCTGGATTGAGGGCAAACCCTTCATGCGGACTTAGAGTCAGGCACTGGTTTCTTAGACTGCTTTCCCTTGCTCCAAGACTGATTTGGTTTCAAGGAAGGCTTGTTATGGTCCTGTTTTGACAAGGAAAAGGATGGTTTTCCTCTAAAATTTCGTAAGGAATGAAAATTACTGACGTCCCTTGGGTCTGGCCTTATTATCTTGAGGCAGAAAAGACCCCTTCCCATCTGTAATATCAGAAATTATTTCAGCCAACCCAGGTCCAAACTATGTCTTCCCCTTGTAAGGAAGCACCAGAAGCTTGACCTTTGAAGAAACATTGGCTGAACAAGACTTCAGCCATAATGCCCTTCTAGCTAAGACTGTGAAACTAGAAGCCTTAGCTCCCAGTCTAAGGACCTGTAGAACAGCATCCGCTATAAAGGAATTGGCTAGCTTAAGAGCCTTAATCCTATCCTGAATCTCGTCTAATGGAGTCTCTTCCTAAAGAGAATCAGACAATGCGTCAAACCAATAAGATGCTGCACTAGTCACCGTGGCGATACATACCACAGGTTGCCATTGCAGGCCTAAATGAACATAAATCTTTTTCAAGTAGGCCTCCATTGGATCCTGTAAAGAGCAACTATCCTCAATAGGAATAGTGATTTTCTTAGCCAGAGTAGAAATTGCCCATTCAACCTTGGGAACCCTATACCAAGGATCCTTGATAGAAGTCTCCACCGGAAACATCTTCTTAAAAACAGGAGATGGAGTAAAAGCCAATCCTGGCTTCTCCCATTCCTGGGTTATAATCTCTTTAGCACGGTCTGGCACAGGAAAGACTTCCAAAGAGGAAGGGACATAAAAAAAACTATTAAATTTACTAGATTTCTTGGGAGTGACTACGACAGGAGTATCAGAGTCATCCAAGGTAGCTAAAACCTCCTTTAACAGTATTCGAAGGTGTTAAAGCTTGAATCTGAAGGAAACTCCTTCATTGTCAGAAAAAGGAATTATAATCCTGGTAAATTCGGCTAAAGCTGCAGATACTGCCAAGGATACCTGTGCAGCAATCTCTGCCTTTAAAAACACTCCACTCGGAGTTAGAGAGGAACCACAGGACACAGTGTGAGATGGCATAGAGGTTTTGGGACAAATAGGTGATGGCCTTGGTAATACCTGGAAAGCGTACTCCTGAGAGACATTAGGCTCCACATTGAAAAATGTATCTTTTCCCTGTAATGTCTGTTTGACACAGGAGGAACAAAGTTGCATGGGGGCTGCAATTTGTACATCTAAACACAACAAACAGGGGTTCAACTGAACAGAGTCCTGATCCATGTCAGACATGACCAAATATGAGAAAAATGTGAGCACTATCACTCTGACTAAACCTCCCTCCACACCTCAGTTTACTGAGGCGTCTACCTTACAACCATGCGTAGCAGAATTCCTCCTCCAACTTCATAGACCACGCTAGCCGAGAATATGGAAACCCCGTTGCAAACGGAACTCAGAGGAAAGGCCGATCACGTGATCGGACGGAATAGAGGCGTGAAAACCTCCCACAGGGCGCAAAAGTAAGAGGGGCGGAGCCAAAACCCGAAGTGAAGACTCACAAACGCCGAACAAATGGCGAACATTTAAACACTTCCACTGTGACCGTAGAATAAATTTCGCTCATGCAATTCCCCTCTTACGCTGACAATAAAAACAGACAGGTTAATGACAGTCTCTCAACACAGACCTCACCACTGTGCCTGAAGTCATGCCTTAGTGTGGCCCTTACACCAGGGTGAACTAATTTTTGTCCCAAATAAATTAGCAAGGTAGTGTAGCTTTTTAACTTAAGTGCACATATCTCCCCACCTGGAAGAAAAACACTTACCTGCTCTGCTGTCTGGCATGTAGAGACAGTCCTTAGGTATGAAAGGACATCTCCCCACAGAGACCTAGAACAAAGGCAGATAGCAAAGAACTAACTTTGGTATCCCATACAAGGGCAGCAATGTTGAGAAAAAAAGCAGCAAGCACCTCTTTACAAGTTCCCAACTGCTTTAAAGCTGCCACAGCTCGACTGCAAAGACTAACGTAGGATATAGCTATACCCTAAAAACTTGTTAGAAGTTAAATCAATCTTCACATCAGACACCTAAACTTTACTTCCTCCATGCACGAAAGGCAAAGAGAATTACTGGGGGTTGTGGGTAAGGGAGTGATACTTAACAGTTTTACAGTGGTGCTCTGTGCTGCCTCCTGCTGGCCAGGAGTGATATTCCCAACAGTAATTAAGATGAACCTGTGGGCTCACCATATCTTAGGAAGAAAGTGCTCGCTGCCCAGGTCAAAATCTGATCCCTCTTGATGACTAAAGCCAGCTCTGAAGAGCCCTGAAGACTGCATAGAGTTCCAGAACATTTATAGGTAACCTTGCTGGAGAGGTCTCATATAAAATTGAGCAAATGGAATACTATCTGATGCTGCTATAATCAGACCTAACACATCCATGCAAGCTACAGAAGGAAAAAGGAACGGACTGAAGATTTGAACAGACCAATTTTCTTGACAGACCAAACTATACTCAGAGAACGAGTCTATTATGACACCTAGGAAAATGTAAAATATAATCACATATGCTTCATGCAACGCGTTTCTCTGCTCTTTTTAGCCGTTTCCTCAGGCATGTTAGAAGCTGCAGCTGGAGTCCTATTTACAATTACCACCATCCAATCAGGATTCTTATCTTGAAAATTGGCTCATATTCTTATATGCATACGTGACTTCATATATCCCATTTAAAGCGTATCTTTACCCTTTGGTGTGTCAACAAACCTCGCTCACAGTATGTAAATATACATGTACTCGGTAATCATTGTATACATTTATATTTTGTCCCATACAGCATCCATGTGTAAAACATTTTCAAAAATAATTGTCAGAATTGCATGCTGCTATACTACGGTGTACAGGAAAGGCTTACCCTATTAGGCAGCGCAAAAAAGTTTTATATCTCAGCCACCATGCTGCTATACTACACAAAACTCGCCTCCTTTTCATTGGGAATCTAGCGTGACCGAAGCCACGCCACCCATTTTCGCTATATTCTTTTGAAAAGAAAATCAATGGCTTATATAAATGTATTGTTCTTTCCATTTTATAGGCTGACATTCCAATATTATCTATTCATGATTTTTTATAATATAAAATAAGACCTGCGCTATTATTAGCAGACAAGCCCTTAACAACCAGCAACATACATGGTACGTATTCGTCATTAAGGGGTTAATGTAAAAATAATGTGTTCATAGAAATTTGATTGTTAGTGATCTGGTATTTTTGTATTTTAGCACTATATACCTTAAACATATACACACACAACTCCCCCCCCCCCCCCCAAAAAAAAACACAATTTATGCTTACCTGATAAATTACTTTCTCTTGTGGTGTATCCAGTCCATGGATTCATCCTTTACTTGTGGGATATTCTCCTTCCTAACAGGAAGTGGCAAAGAGAGCACACAGCAGAGCTGTCCATATAGCTCCCCCTCTAGCTCCACCCCCCAGTCATTCGACCGAAGGTTAGGAAGAAAAAGGAGAAACCATAGGGTGCAGTGGTGACTGTAGTTTAAACAAAAAATCTACCTGACTTAATAGCCAGGACGGGCCGTGGACTGGATACACCACAAGAGAAAGTAATTTATCAGGTAAGCATAAATTCTGTTTTCTCTTGTGAGGTGTATCCAGTCCACGGATTCATCCTTTACTTGTGGGATACCAATACCAAAGCTTTAGGACACGGATGAAGGGAGGGAACAAGACAGGTACCCTAAACGGAAGGCACCACTGCTTGTAAAACCTTTCTCCCAAAAATAGCCTCCGAAGAAGCAAAAGTATCGAATTTATAAAATTTGGAAAAAGTATGCAGCTAAGACCAAGTCGCTGCCTTACAAATCTGTTCAACAGAAGCCTCATTTTTAAAAGCCCATGTGGAAGCCACTGCTCTGGTAAAATGAGCAGTAATTTTTTCAGGAGGCTCCTGGCCAGCAGTCTCATATGCCAGACGGATGATGCTTTTCAGCCAAAAGGAGAGGTAGCAGTCGCCTTCTGACCTCTCCTCTTACCAGAAAAGATAACAAACAATGAAGTTGTTTGTCTGAAATCCTTAGTTGCTTGTAAACAGAACTTTAAAGCACGAACCACATCAAGATTGTGTAACAGACGTTCCTTCTTCGAAGAAGGATTAGGACACAGAGAAGGAACAACAATTTCCTGGTTAATATTCTTATTAGACACAACCTTAGGAAGAAAACCGGGTTTGGTACGCAAAACCACCTTATCTGCATGGAACACCAAGTAAGGTGAGTCACACTGTAAAGCAGATAACTCTGAAACTCTTCGAGCAGAAGAGATAGCTACCAAAAACAAAACTTTCCAAGATAAAAGCTTAATATCTATGGAATGTAAAGGTTCAAACGGAACCCCTTGCAGAACTGAAAGAACTAAATTCAGACTCCATGGCGGAGCCACAGGTCTATAAACAGGCTTGATTCTGACTAAAGCCTGAGTAAACGCTTGAACGTCTGGTACCTCCGCCAAACGTTTGTGTAACAGAATAAACAAAGCAGATATCTGTCCTTTTAAGGAACTAGCTGACAATCCTTTCTCCAATCCATCTTGGAGAAAAGACAATATCCTGGGAATCCTAATCTTACTCCATGAGTAACCCTTGGATTCGCACCAACAAAGATATTTTCGCCAAATCTTATGGTAGATTTTCCTGGTGACAGGCTTTCTAGTCTGAATCAGGGTATCAATAACCAACTCAGAGAAACCACGCTTTGATAGAATTAGGCGTTCAATCTCCAAGCAGTCAGACGCAGAGAAATTAGATTTGGATGTTTGAAAGGACCTTGTAGTAGAAGGTCCTGCCTCATTGGCAGAGTCCATGGTGGAACGGATGACATGTCCACTAGGTCTGCATACCAGGTCCTGCGTGGCCACGCAGGCGCTATTAGAATCACCGACGCCCTCTCCTGCTTGATTCTGGCAACCAGACGAGGAAGGAGAGGAAACAGTGGAAACACATAGGCCAGATTGAAGGACCAAGGCGCTGCTAGAGCATCTATCAGCACCGCCTGGGGATCCCGGGACCTGGACCCATAAAGTGAAAGTTTGGTATTCTGACGGGACGCCATCAGATCCAATTCTGGAGTGCCCCATAGCTAAGTCAGCTGGGCAAATACCTCCGGGTGGAGTACCCACTCCCCCGGGGGAAAAGTCTGACGACTTAGAAAATCCGCCTCCCAGTTGTCTACTCCTGGGATGTGAATTGCTGAGAGGTGGCAAGAGTGATCCTCCGCCCACCTGATTATTTTGGTTACTTCCATCATTGCTAGGGGACTCCGTGTTCCCCCCTGATGATTGATGTAAGCTACAGTCGTGATGTTGTCCGACTGAAATCTGATGAATTTGGCCGCAGCTAGCTGAGGCCATGCCTGAAGAGCGTTGAATATCGCCCTCAGTTCCAGAATGTTTATCGGGAGAAGAGCTTCTTCCCGAGACCATAAGCCCTGAGCTTTCAGGGAGTCCCAGACTGCACCCCAGCCCAACAGACTGGGGTCGGTCGTTACAATGATCCACTCTGTTCTGCGGAAACACATTCCCTGAGACAGGTGATCCTGAGACAACCACCAGAGAAGAGAATCTCTGGTCCCCTGGTCCAACTGTATTTGAGGAGACAAATCTGCATAATTCCCATTCCACTGTTTGAGCATGCATAGTTGCAGTGGTCTGAGGTGTAGCCGAGCAAAAGGGAATATGTCCATTGCCGCTACCATTAATCCGATTGTCTCCATGCACTGAGCTACAGATGGCCGAGGAATGGAATGAAGAGCTCGGCAAGTGGTTAAGAGTTTTAACTTTCTGACCTCCGTCAGAAATATTTTCATTTCTACCGAGTCTAATAGAGTTGCTAGGAAGAGTGAGGGGAGAGAGAGAACTCTTTTTGATGTTCACCTTCCACCCGTGAGACCTCAGAAAGGCCAATACAATTTCCGTGTGAGACTTGGCTCTTTGGAAAGTCGACGCCTGAATTAAGATGTCGTCTAGATAAGGCGCCACTGCTATGCCCCGCGGTCTTAGAACCGCCAGGAGGGACCCTAGCACCTTTGTGAAAATTCTGGGAGCAGTGGCCAACCCGAAAGGAAGGGCCACAAACTGATAATGCTTGTCCAGAAAGGCGAACCTGAGAAACTGGTGATGATCTTTGTGGATAGGAATGTGCAGATTTGCATCCTTTAGATCCTAGATCATTGGTAAGATTGTCCGAATGGTCTCCATCTTGAATGATGGGACTCTGAGGAATTTGTTTAGAATTTTGAGATCCAGGATTGGTCTGAAAGTTCCTTCTTTGTTGGGAATAAAAACCCAGCCCTTGTTCCACAATTGGAACTGGATGGATCACTCGCATTCTATGTAGGTCTTCTACACAGCGTAAGAACGCCTCTTTCTTTGTCTGATCTGTAGACAGACGAGAAATGAGGAACCTTCCCCTTGGAGGGGAGTCCTTGAATTCTAGAAGATATCCCTGGGATACAATCTCTAAGGCCCAAGGATCGTGTACATCTCTTGCCCAGACCTGAGCGAAAAGATAGAGTCTGCCCCCTACTAGATCCGGTCCCGGATCGGGGGCTACCCCTTCATGCTGTCTTGGAGGCAGCTGCAGGCTTCTTGGCCTGTTTACCCTTGTTCCAGCCCTGGTAAGGTTTCCCGGCTGCCCTGGGTTGTGAAGTGTTACCCTCTTGCTTTGCAGCAGGGGAGGATGAAGCGAGACCGCTCCTGAAATTCCGAAAGGAACGAAAATTATTTTGTTTGTTCTTTGTCTTAAAGGACTTGTCCTGAGGGAGAGCATGGCCTTTTTCTTCAGTGATTTCTGAAATAATCTCTTTCAATTCAGGCCCAAAGAGGGTCTTTCCTTTGAAAGGGATGTTCAATAGTTTGGATTTTGACGACACATCGGCCAACCAGGACTTTAGCCATAACGCCCTGCGCGCTAAAATGGCGAAACCTGAATTTTTTGCCGCTAACTTAGCTAGTTGGAAAGCGGCATCTGTGATAAAAGAATTAGCCAGCTTAAGAGCCTTAATTCTGTCCATAATGTCCTCATATGAGGTCTCCGTCTGGAGCGCATCTTCCAGCGCCTCGAACCAGAAAGCCGCTGCAGTAGTTACAGGAACAATGCAGGCAATAGGTTGAAGAAGAAAACCTTGTTGAACAAAAATTTTCTTAAGTAAACCCTCTAATTTTTTATCCATAGGGTCTTTAAAAGCACAACTGTCTTCGATTGGTATAGTTGTGCGTTTAGCAAGTGAAGAAACAGCCCCCTCCACCTTAGGGACCGTCTGCCACGAGTCCCGCATGGGGTTAGATATGGGGAACATTTTCTTAAAAACAGGAGGCGGAACGAAGGGAATACCTGGTTTATCCCACTCCCTAGTAACGATATCCGCAATCCTCTTAGGGACCGGGAACACATCAGTGTAAACAGGAACTTCTAGGTACACAATTTCTCTGGAACCACCATAGGGTCGCAGTCATCCAGAGTAACTAATACCTCCCTGAGCAATAAGCGGAGGTGTTCTAGTTTAAATTTAAAAGCCAACGTATCTGAGTCTGTCTGAGGAGCAACCTTTCCCGAATTGGAAATTTCTCCCTCAGACAGCACATCCCTCGCCCCCATTTCAGAGCGTTGTGAGTGTATATCGGATACGGCTACTAAAGCATCAGAATGCTCATAATCTTTTCTTAAAACAGAGCTATCACGCTTTGCAGGTAACACGGGCAGTTTAGATAAAAACACTGAGAGGGTATTATCCATAACTGCCGCCAAGTCTTGTAAGGTAAAAGAGTTAGACGCGCTAGAGGTGCTAGGCGTCGCTTGAGTGGGCGTAACTGGTTGTGACACTTGGGGAGAGGTTAACGGGCTAACCTCATTACCTTCTTTCTGAGAATCATCTTGGGCCACATTTTTAAGTGCAACAATATGTTCTTTAAAGTGTATAGACATATCAGTACAAGTGGGACACATTATGAGAGGGGGTTCCACCATGGCTTCTAAACACATTGAACAAGGATTTTCCTTGGTGTCAGACATGTTTAACAGACTAGTAGTAAGACAAACAGGCTTAGAAATCACTTTAATCAAGTAAAAACACACTTTGCAAAAAATGTTACTGTGCCTTTAAGAGATAAAAAAGGCACACAATTTTCCAAAACAGTGAAAAATGCAGCAAACTTTTCAAAATTTTCACAGTATGTACCTAAAGCATTGGTAAGATTGCACAACTAGCAACCAAAACGATTAACCCCTTAATGCCCAAACCGGATCAATAGTAAGCTAACAACAGGTTAAAAACAACTTCAGCACCTTGCCACAGCTCTGCTGTGGCCCTACCTGCCCTTAGGAACCAGATTTGTGGGGAAAAAGCTTCTTATAGGCCCTCAAACTGCAACAGGACCCTCCATGTGAAACAGCCTCTAGATCTAGTCAATCTAACTGCGCATCTGAGGTGCGAAATTAGGCCCCTCCCACCTTACTCCGGTGCTGTGAGGCCTAAAGAAACACTCCTAAGTGTTTTAATAATAGCCATGTGGGTAACAACCCCTGAAGGAAACCCAAAAGAACCTTCAAAGTGTCTCAAAAAACGATATTTATCAGTAAAAACCGTTTGCCATAAAATAGTGTCAACCAGCAAATGAGCTCTCTTATGTAAGCTTACAATTCCATACTTAGTCTCAGAATAAAGCTTACCCTTCCCTCATGGGGATCTTATCAGTCTTTTTCTAGCATTATCACAGTCTTGTCTAGAAATAAATGACTGAACATACCTTATTGCAGCCTAACCTGCAAACCGTTCCCCCAACTGAAGTTTTCTTGTACTCCTCAGTCCTTTGTGGGAACAGCAGTAGATTTTAGTTACAACATGCTAAAATCATCTTCCTCTCTGCAGAAATCTTCATCTCTTTTCTGCTAGAGAGTAAATAGTACACACCGGTACCATTTAAAATAACAAACTTTTGCTTGTAGAAAACAAAAACTACAAATCTAACACCACATTCACTTTACCCTTCCGAGAGGGACCCTATTGCTTAGAGCCGGCAAAGAGAATGACTGGGGGGTGGAGCTAGAGGGGGAGCTATATGGACAGCTCTGCTGTGTGCTCTCTTTGCCACTTCCTGTTAGGAAGGAGAATATCCCACAAGTAAAGGATGAATCCGTGGACTGGATACACCTCACAAGAGAAAAATATATGATGAAGTGCGGTCTATCTACTTTATGATGTCCTGCGCAATTTGAATGACTTGTGCGATCAAATTTAATGGTGAATTTGTTCTAAATAAAAATATTATTTGTAAAAACTACTATATCTATTAAATTTTGTCATAATAGTTGTCAATACTATCTAGATAATGTATAACTGATTAATGTGTGAAGTTAATAGGAGGTGGAGAACATGATGTTATAATTAACATCATAAATAATAAAAACAGAATTTATGTTTACCTGATAAATTACTTTCTCCAACGGTGTGTCCGGTCCACGGCGTCATCCTTACTTGTGGGATATTCTCTTCCCCAACAGGAAATGGCAAAGAGCCCAGCAAAGCTGGTCACATGATCCCTCCTAGGCTCCGCCTACCCCAGTCATTCGACCGACGTTAAGGAGGAATATTTGCATAGGAGAAACCATATGGTACCGTGGTGACTGTAGTTAAAGAAAATAAAATATCAGACCTGATTAAAAAAACCAGGGCGGGCCGTGGACCGGACACACCGTTGGAGAAAGAAATTTATCAGGTAAACATAAATTCTGTTTTCTCCAACATAGGTGTGTCCGGTCCACGGCGTCATCCTTACTTGTGGGAACCAATACCAAAGCTTTAGGACACGGATGAAGGGAGGGAGCAAATCAGGTCACCTAAATGGAAGGCACCACGGCTTGCAAAACCTTTCTCCCAAAAATAGCCTCAGAAGAAGCAAAAGTATCAAACTTGTAAAATTTGGTAAAAGTGTGCAGTGAAGACCAAGTCGCTGCCCTACATATCTGATCAACAGAAGCCTCGTTCTTGAAGGCCCATGTGGAAGCCACAGCCCTAGTGGAATGAGCTGTGATTCTTTCGGGAGGCTGCCGTCCGGCAGTCTCGTAAGCCAATCTGATGATGCTTTTAATCCAAAAAGAGAGAGAGGTAGAAGTTGCTTTTTGACCTCTCCTTTTACCTGAATAAACAACAAACAAGGAAGATGTTTGTCTAAAATCCTTTGTAGCATCTAAATAGAATTTTAGAGCGCGAACAACATCCAAATTGTGCAACAAACGTTCCTTCTTTGAAACTGGTTTTGGACACAGAGAAGGTACGATAATCTCCTGGTTAATGTTTTTGTTAGAAACAACTTTTGGAAGAAAACCAGGTTTAGTACGTAAAACCACCTTATCTGCATGGAACACCAGATAAGGAGGAGAACACTGCAGAGCAGATAATTCTGAGACTCTTCTAGCAGAAGAAATCGCAACTAAAAACAAAACTTTCCAAGATAATAACTTAATATCAACGGAATGTAAGGGTTCAAACGGAACCCCCTGAAGAACTGAAAGAACTAAATTGAGACTCCAAGGAGGAGTCAAAGGTTTGTAAACAGGCTTGATTCTAACCAGAGCCTGAACAAAGGCTTGAACATCTGGCACAGCTGCCAGCTTTTTGTGAAGTAATACCGACAAGGCAGAAATCTGTCCCTTCAGGGAACTTGCAGACAATCCTTTTTCCAATCCTTCTTGAAGGAAGGATAGAATCCTAGGAATCTTAACCTTGTCCCAAGGGAATCCTTTAGATTCACACCAACAGATATATTTTTTCCAAATTTTGTGGTAAATCTTTCTAGTCACAGGCTTTCTGGCCTGAACAAGAGTATCGATCACAGAATCTGAGAATCCTCGCTTTGATAAAATCAAGCGTTCAATCTCCAAGCAGTCAGCTGGAGTGAAACCAGATTCGGATGTTCGAACGGACCCTGAACAAGAAGGTCTCGTCTCAAAGGTAGCTTCCAAGGTGGAGCCGATGACATATTCACCAGATCTGCATACCAAGTCCTGCGTGGCCACGCAGGAGCTATCAAGATCACCGACGCCCTCTCCTGCTTGATCCTGGCTATCAGCCTGGGGATGAGAGGAAATGGCGGGAACACATAAGCTAGTTTGAAGGTCCAAGGTGCTACTAGTGCATCCACTAGAGCCGCCTTGGGATCCATGGATCTGGCCCCGTAGCAAGGAACTTTGAAGTTCTGACGAGAGGCCATCAGATCCATGTCTGGAATGCCCCACAGGTGAGTGACTTGGGCAAAGATTTCCGGATGGAGTTCCCACTCCCCCGGATGCAATGTCTGCCGACTCAGAAAATCCGCTTCCCAATTTTCCACTCCTGGGATGTGGATAGCAGACAGGTGGCAGGAGTGAGACTCCGCCCAAAGAATAATTTTGGTTACTTCTTCCATCGCTAGGGAACTCCTTGTTCCCCCCTGATGGTTGATGTACGCAACAGTCGTCATGTTGTCTGATTGAAACCGTATGAACCTGGTCCTCGCAAGCTGGGGCCAGGCCTGGAGCGCATTGAATATCGCTCTCAGTTCCAGAATATTTATCGGTAGAAGAGATTCTTCCCGAGACCAAAGACCCTGAGCTTTCAGGGATCCCCAGACCGCGCCCCAGCCTATCAGACTGGCGTCGGTCGTGACAATGACCCACTCTGGTCTGTGGAACATCATCCCTTGAGACAGATTGTCCAGGGACAGCCACCAACGGAGTGAGTCTCTGGTCCTCTGATTTACTTGTATCTTCGGAGACAAGTCTGTATAGTCCCCATTCCACTGACTGAGCATGCACAGTTGTAATGGTCTTAGATGAATGCGCGCAAAAGGAACTATGTCCATCGCCGCCACCATCAACCCGATCACTTCCATGCACTGAGCTATGGAAGGAAGAGGAACGGAATGAAGTATCCGACAAGAGTCCAGAAGCTTTGTTTTTCTGGCCTCTGTTAGAAAGATCCTCATTTCTAAGGAGTCTATAATTGTTCCCAAGAAGGGAACCCTTGTTGACGGGGATAGAGAACTCTTTTCCACGTTCACTTTCCAGCCGTGAGATCTGAGAAAGGCCAGGACAATGTCCGTGTGAGCCTTTGCTTGAGGAAGGGACGACGCTTGAATCAGAATGTCGTCCAGGTAAGGTACTACTGCAATGCCCCTTGGTCTTAGCACCGCTAGAAGGGACCCTAGTACCTTTGTGAAAATCCTTGGAGCAGTGGCTAATCCGAAAGGAAGCGCCACGAACTGGTAATGTTTGTCCAGGAATGCAAACCTTAGGAACCGATGATGTGCCTTGTGGATAGGAATATGTAGATACGCATCCTTTAAATCCACCGTGGTCATAAATTGACCTTCCTGGATGGAAGGAAGGATAGTTCGAATGGTTTCCATCTTGAACGATGGGACCTTGAGAAATTTGTTTAAGATCTTGAGATCTAGGATTGGTCTGAACGTTCCCTCTTTTTTGGGAACTATGAACAGATTGGAGTAGAACCCCATCCCTTGTTCTCTTAATGGAACAGGATGAATCACTCCCATTTTTAACAGGTCTTCTACACAATGTAAGAACGCCTGTCTTTTTATGTGGTCTGAAGACAACTGCGACTTGTGGAACCTCCCCCTTGGGGGAAGTCCCTTGAATTCCAGAAGATAACCCTGGGAGACTATTTCTAGCGCCCAAGGATCCAGAACATCTCTTGCCCAAGCCTGAGCGAAGAGAGAGAGTCTGCCCCCCACCAGATCCGGTCCCGGATTGGGGGCCAATATTTCATGCTGTCTTGGTAGCAGTGGCAGGTTTCTTGGCCTGCTTTCCCTTGTTCCAGCCTTGCATTGGTCTCCAAGCTGGCTTGGCCTGAGAAGTATTACCCTCTTGCTTAGAGGACGTAGCACCTTGGGCTGGTCCGTTTTTACGAAAGGGACGAAAATTAGGTCTATTTTTTGCCTTGAAGGGCCGATCCTGAGGAAGGGCGTGGCCCTTACCCCCAGTGATATCAGAGATAATCTCTTTCAAGTCAGGACCAAACAGCGTTTTCCCCTTGAAAGGAATGTTTAGTAGCTTGTTCTTGGAAGACGCATCAGCCGACCAAGATTTCAACCAAAGCGCTCTGCGCGCCACAATAGCAAACCCAGAGTTCTTAGCCGCTAACTTAGCCAATTGCAAAGAGGCGTCTAGAGTGAAAGAATTAGCCAATTTGAGAGCATTGATTCTGTCCATAATCTCCTCATAAGGAGGAGAGTCACTATCGAGCACCTTAAGCAGTTCATCAAACCAGAAATATGCGGCTGTAGTGACAGGGACAATGCATGAAATGGGTTGTAGAGGGTAACCCTGCTGAACAAACATCTTTTTAAGCAAACCTTCTAATTTTTTATCCATAGGATCTTTGAAAGCACAACTATCCTCTATGGGAATAGTGGTGCGTTTGTTTAAAGTAGAAACCGCTCCCTCGACCTTGGGGACTGACTGCCATAAGTCCTTTCTGGGGTCGACCATAGGAAACAATTTTTTAAATATGGGGGGAGGGACGAAAGGAATACCGGGCCTTTCCCATTCTTTATTAACAATGTCCGCCACCCGCTTGGGTATAGGAAAAGCTTCTGGGAGCCCCGGCACCTCTAGGAACTTGTCCATTTTACATAGTTTCTCTGGGATGACTAAATTTTCACAATCATCCAGAGTGGATAATACCTCCTTAAGCAAAATGCGAAGATGTTCCAATTTAAATTTAAATGTAATCACATCAGATTCAGCCTGCTGAGAAATGTTCCCTAAATCAGTAATTTCTCCCTCAGACAAAACCTCCCTGGCCCCCTCAGATTGGGTTAGGGGCCCTTCAGAGATATTAATATCAGCGTCGTCATGCTCTTCAGTAACTAAAACAGAGCAGCCACGCTTACGCTGACAAGGGTTCATTTTGGCTAAAATGTTTTTGACAGAATTATCCATTACAGCCGTTAATTGTTGCATAGTAAGGAGTATTGGCGCGCTAGATGTACTAGGGGCCTCCTGAGTGGGCAAGACTCGTGTAGACGAAGGAGGGAATGATGCAGTACCATGCTTACTCCCCTCACTTGAGGAATCATCTTGGGCATCATTGTCATTATCACATAAATCACATTTATTTAAATGAATAGGAATTCTGGCTTCCCCACATTCAGAACACAGTCTATCTGGTAGTTCAGACATGTTAAACAGGCATAAACTTGATCAGAAAGTACAAAAAACGTTTTAAAATAAAACCGTTACTGTCACTTTAAATTTTAAACTGAACACACTTTATTACTGCAATTGCGAAAAAACATGAAGGAATTGTTCAAAATTCACCAAATTTTCACCACAGCGTCTTAAAGCCTTGAAAATATTGCACACCAATTTTGGAAGCTTTAACCCTTAAAATAACGGAACCGGAGCCGTTTTAAGCTTTAAACCCCTTTACAGTCCCTGGTATCTGCTTTGCTGAGACCCAACCAAACCCAAAGGGGAATACGATACCAAATGACGCCTTCAGAAGTCTTTTATAAGTATCAGAGCTCCTCTCACATGCGACTGCATGCCATGCCTCTCAAAAACAAGTGCGCAACACCGGCGCGAAAATGAGACTCTGCCTATGCTTTGGGAAAGCCCCTAAAGAATAAGGTGTCTAAAACAGTGCCTGCCGATATTATTAAATCAAAATACCCAGAATAAATGATTCCTCAAGGCTAAATAAGTGTTAATATCAATCGATTTAGCCCAAAAAAAAGTCTACAGTTTAAATAAGCCCTTGTGAAGCCCTTATTTACAATCGTAATAAACATGGCTTACCGGATCCCATAGGGAAAATGACAGCTTCCAGCATTACATCGTCTTGTTAGAATGTGTCATACCTCAAGCAGCAAGAGACTGCAAACTGTTCCCCCAACTGAAGTTAATTGCTCTCAACAGTCCTGTGTGGAACAGCCATGGATTTTAGTTACGGTTGCTAAAATCATTTTCCTCATACAAACAGAATTCTTCATCTCTTTTCTGTTTCTGAGTAAATAGTACGTACCAGCACTATTTGAAAATAACAAACTCTTGATTGAATAATGAAAAACTACAGTTAAACACTAAAAAACTCTAAGCCATCTCCGTGGAGATGTTGCCTGTACAACGGCAAAGAGAATGACTGGGGTAGGCGGAGCCTAGGAGGGATCATGTGACCAGCTTTGCTGGGCTCTTTGCCATTTCCTGTTGGGGAAGAGAATATCCCACAAGTAAGGATGACGCCGTGGACCGGACACACCTATGTTGGAGAAATACGGACATTTTATTATTTATATGTTTATATATTTAATTCAAATTATTTTCTTTGTTATAGTACTTCCTGTTATGTCCCTTCTATTTTAACAGAATATTCCAGTATCTATAACTTTAAGTCCTATATTTCAACAAAATACTCTTTTTACTTTATCTACAACTTCATTCAGAACTGGGTAGAGACCTAAATCTATATATCCAAAAGGTCTCCCTTTGCCTGAGCAAAGTCATTCTGTTGGTCGTCATAGTCCAGGGGATAAATTCTAAAGGTGTAATGACAATCTGACAATTCCCTCTACCATGATACTGGGCATGGTGTCATGGGAACCCTTGCAAAAGTTTTTTAAATGTTCTGACCATCTAACTCCTGATTTTTCTAGAGGTTCTACCTAAATTTAGCAATCCACATATATATCACTAAACTAGAATCACAAGTTATCATCTTCTTAATTAGCAACCTTTCACCGGTAGTTGTGGCTTCTATTGAAATAGCTCCATGTGTTATATTTTTAGATATTTTATTTTGCACTCTTAATATTTTGGGGATCTCTTTCTTATAGATAGATTTCTAACCAACAAACAATTATGAATCTATCAAAAGATTTTTACATTAAGTAGATTGGTATTATCCATTATGATTCTATTTACTTTATATATATATATATATATATATATATATATAGTCACATAGAGCACAGACGGACACTTAGGCATAATTATTAACACATATACATAGTAACATAGAAACATAGTAGATGAGGTTGAAAAAAGACTGAAGTCCATCAAGTTCAACCTATACAACTCTAATATACTTGCAAAAAAAGCTCCAGTTGATCTTAAATTAATCTAAAAAATTTTCTTTGCAGGAGATTAAATATCCTTTCCTCCAACCTTAAATTGTGAGCTCTTGTCACAAACAATTTTCTTGAAATAAACAGAGCTTCTGCCATCTCTGTCTATGGGCCTTAAAAATGTTTATATAAAGTAATCATGTCACCTCTAAAGCACCCTTTTTCTAGAGAAAAACATAAATTATGCTTACCTGATAATTTTCTTTTCTTCAGATGGAAAGAGTCCACAGCTGCATTCATTATTTTTGGGAATTCAGAACCTGGCCACCAGGAGGAGGCAGACACACCCCAGCCAAAGGCCCAACCCAACCACCCCCCCCCCCCAGGGTGAAAAGGTGCCTGAAGAACAAAAAAAAACAGACGCCCCACAGAAAAAATATGGGTGGGGAGCTGTGGACTCTTTACATCTCAAGAAAATTATCAGGTAAGCATAATTTATGTTTTTCTTCATAAATGGAAAAACTCCACAGCTGCATTCATTACTTTTGGGAAAACAATACCCAAGCTATAGAGAACACTGAATGCTAAAACGGGAGGGTACAAAATGCAGCCCCCATTCTGAGGGCACCAGGCCAGAAACCCCTACCCAGCAAAAAACCTGCTTCGTCCGAAGCTGAGAAACTGAGAAAAAGGACACTGATCCACAGAAGATCACAAGCCTTGCTAGAGACCGCAGAAAATAGACTTGACTGAGCCAACAAGCCTCCGGGAGACACCATCGCCCAGCAGTCGGTCCTCCACAACACACCCCTTACGAGAGAAAGTGATCAACTACCGTAAACTCCCAAAAGGATGAGAACACAGAGAAAACAGACAAAGATACTAGGAAGACCCTAAATAGGGTACAACAAGTTCCAAATAAAATAAGGAAAAAACTCCAGAACCAAGTCAGACTCACAGAGACCAAAAACTAGTCCTGAGAAACAAGGTGAGGCAACGCCCAGGCCCTAAATCCTCCAAACACTCACCCACGCGGGAAGGAACATTTTAAGTCCCGACAGACATCAGAAACAACTGAGTGTGTCACAGGGGAACTCCACTGAATCCCAGACGACCAGTTAAAAAGGCTAAAGTGGAATGAACCAATCCTCCACGCCACACAAACCCTTAGGTCCTTCAAGAATGCTCAGCAGTTCTTGCAAATTAATAATAATAATAATAATAATAATAATAATAATAATAATGTGAAGCACTCCGCGCCTTAACCGGATCAGCCAGGCAGAAATGGTGGTCTGAAATAGGGACAGAAGGATCTGACCCAAGCAGGACTAGCCTGCAACCCAAGGGCCCAAGGCCTCATATATTCACCCCCAGAGGGAGAATAAATGGCAGATAAACATAGGACCAAACACATCCTCTAGAAAAAAACTTCCGTAGAAGTAAACAGTGTGATCAAACGGTCGCGAGTATCTATTCCAGAAATAAAATTCCTGAAGGAAAAAATAAAACAAACATGAGCTGTAATCAACCAATCATCCTAACCGGAGTGATAAAGAAGGCAACCCGTAGGTTATCGCCCAATAAGAACAGATGCACCCATAGGAATAGCCCAACAGGGACCCTGTTCTTCCAAGTTCAGAACTGGAAAAGGATACTCAACAAAAAGCATATAAGAGGAATACTTCATCCCCTTATATCTAATTCTGAAAGTTATTCGAGGAGGAAGACTGAGAATTCTCTGATCCATTAAGGATGGGATCTTCCAACAACGCCAAAACGTGCCTCAATAGAACACAAAGGCGCGCCAGTCTTTCCGAAAAGCACAGCATACCCCTGCCAGAGCAAGAGACTATTCCGGCCCAAAGGTTGACCCCCTAAATCCTCAGGGAAAGCCCCCCCCCCTCAGAGAGCTGAACAAGCCATCCCATGCCTGAGGAGCCCCGAATAACGGAACACGAACAATATATGAAGCAACTTTCTGGAAGTTGCAGATTCGCCAGCGCCAAAATTATGGACATGCAACATTGTGTCGAAATCCAAGGTTGAAACAAGCCACCTTCCCGAGAAGGATAATAAAAAACTGGGTTACCTGCATGCGTAGTAAGAGATGGTGGAAGGGAATTCGCCACTCAGAGGACGGAAGCCCCAGAGGCGGATGGCTCAGCGGCCCCTTGATTCCCCGATCCCGAGGAATTGAGCACTCTAATACGGCACTCAGAACATAACTGATAGGCTTGTATAATCCAGGGCAATATGCATTCTGCACAAGGAGTATAATCTGAAACAGAGACGTCCATCTCCACAAAATCAGAATCCTCCATAACTAGGATATTGAATACAAAGAGTGGACTAAAAAAAATCTAAATGGCACCTGACACCCACAATGGCTGGGGCAGTCACCACCTCCTATGAACCAGACACCAGCAGACAAGAATTTCTTTGTTGCTACACGGTCAGGAATGCAGAAATAGAGCCCAAAAACGTGACCATGCCCGGTCACCAGGTGAACCGTATAGTCCAAAAAAAGCCCGCCCGACCGTAAGGTTGCGTCACTTTCCAAAAGCCATTATGTTCCACAAGCCATGAGCCGAAAAACAAAATTTATGCTTACCTGATAAATTTATTTCTCTTGTGGTGTATCCAGTCCACGGGTTCATCCATTACTTGTGGGATATTCTCCAGAGCTGTCTATATATCTCTTCCCCTAACTGCCACCCCCAGTCATTCGACCGAAGACAAGCAAGAAAAAAGGAGAAACTATAGGGTGCAGTGGTGACTGTAGTATAAAAATAAAAAACATCTGCTTTAAAATGAGAGGGTGGGCCGTGGACTGGATACACCACAAGAGAAATAAATTTATCAGGTAAGCATAAATTTTGTTTTCTCTTGTAAAGGAGTATCCAGTCCACGGGTTCATCCATTACTTGTGGGATACCAATACCAAAGCTTTAGGACACGGATGAAGGGAGGGACAAGGCAGGAACTTAAACAGAAGGCACCACTGCCTGTAAGACCTTTCTCCCAAAAATAGCCTCTGAAGAAGCAAAAGTATCAAATTTATAGAATTTAGAAAAGGTATGAAGCGAAGACCAAGTCGCCGCCTTACAAATCTGTTCAACAGAGGCCTCATGTTTAAAAGCCCATGTGGAAGCTACTGCTCTAGTAGAATGAGCTGTAATTCTATCAGGAGGCTGCTGGCCAGCAGTCTCATAAGCTAAGCGAATTATGCTTCTTAGCCAAAAGGAAAGAGAAGATGCCGAAGCCTTTTGGCCTCTCCTCTGTCCAGAGTAGACAACAAACAAAGCAGATGTTTGCCGAAAATATTTCGTGGCTTGTAAATAAAACTTTAAAGCACGAACCACATCAAGATTGTGTAATAGACGTTCCTTCTTTGAAAAAGGATTAAGACATAAGGAAGGAACAACAATCTCCTGATTGAAATTCTTATTAGTTATCACCTTAGGCAGAAACCCAGGTTTGGTACGTAACACTACCTTATCTGCATGGAAAATCAGATAAGGGGAATCGCACTGTAAAGCAGATAACTCCGAAACTCTTCGAGCCGAGGAGATAGCTACTAAAAATAGAACTTTCCAAGATAAAAGCTTAATATCTATGGAATGCAAAGGTTCAAACGGAACCCCTTGAAGAACTTTAAGAACTAAATTTAAACTCCATGGCGGAGCAACAGGTTTAAACAAAGGCTTGATTCTAAATAAAGCCTGACAAAACGCCTGAACGTCTGGAACCTCAGCCAGACGTTTGTGCAAAAGAATAGACAGAGCAGAAATCTGTCCCTTTAAGGAACTAGCAGACAATCCCTTCTCCAATCCTTCTTGGAGAATTTATAATATCCTAGGAATCCTGACCTTACTCCATGAGTAACCCTTGGATTCACACCAATGAAGATATTTACACCATATCTTATTATAGATTTTCCTGGTGACAGGCTTTCGAGCCTGAATTAAGGTATCAATGACTGATTCGGAAAAACCACGCTTTGATAGAATCAAGCGTTCAATCTCCAAGCAGTCAAACGTAGAGAAATTAGATTTGGATGTTTGAAGGAACCTTGAAGTAGAAGGTCCTGCCTTAGCGGCAGAGTCCATGGAGGAAAGGATGACATGTCCACCAGATCTGCATACCAAGTCCTGCGTGGCCACGCAGGGGCTATCAAGATCACCGAAGCTCTCTCCTGCTTTATCTTGGCAATCAGACGAGGGAGCAGAGGAAATAGTGGAAACACATAAGCCAGGCTGAAGGACCAGGGCGCTGCTAGAGCATCTATCAGCGCTGCCTTGGGATCCCTGGACCTGGACCTGTAACAAGGAAGCTTGGCGTTCTGACGAGACGCCATGAGATCCAGTTCTGGTTTGCCCCAAAGTTGGATCAACTGAGCAAATACCTCCAGATGGAGCTCCCACTCCCCCGGATGAAAAGTCTGCCGACTTAGAAAATCCGCCTCCCAGTTCTCTACTCCTGGGATATGGATAGCTGAGAGATGGCAAGAGTGAACCTCTGCCCATAGAATTATCTTTGAAACTTCCAACATTGCCAGGGGGCTCCTTGTTACCCCCTGATGGTTGATATAGGCTACAGTCGTGATGTTGTCCGACTGAAATCTGATGAACCTGACCGCAGCTAGCTGAGGCCAAGCCTGAAGAGCATTGAATATCGCTCTTAGTTCCAGAATGTTTATCGGAAGGAGGGCCTCCTCCTTCCTGAGTCCATGAACCCTGAGCCTTCAGGGAGTTCCAGACTGCACCCTAGCCCAGAAGGCTCGCATCTGTCGTTACTATAGTCCATTCTGGCCTGCGGAAACTCATTCCCTTGGACAGATGGACCCGAGATAGCCACCAGAGAAGAGAATCCCTGGTCTCTTGATCCAGATTTAGTAGAGGGGACAAATCTGTGTAATCCCCATTCCACTGATTGAGCATGCAAAGTTGCAGTGGTCTGAGATGTAGGCGGGCAAATGGAACTATGTCCATTGCCGCTACCATTAATCCAATTACCTCCATACACTGAGCCACTGATGGACGAGAAATGGAATAAAGAGCACGGCAGGAAGTTAGAAGTTTTGACAACCTGACCTTTGTCAGATAAATCTTAATTTCTACTGAATCTATCAGAGTTCCTAGGAAGGAAACTCTTGTGAGAGGTGAGAGAGAACTCTTTCCTTCGTTCACCTTCCACCCGTGAGACCTTAGGAATGCCAGAACAATGTCCGTATGGGACCTGGCGATATGAAAAGATGACGCCTGTATCAGGATGTCGTCTAGGTAAGGGGCTACTGCTATACCCCGCGGTCTTAGAACCGCCAGAAGGGACCCTAGAACCTTCATAAAGATTCTTGGTGCCGTGGCTAACCCGAAGGGAAGAGCCACAAACTGGTAATGCCTGTCTAGGAAGGTGAACCTGAGAAACTGATGATGATCCCTGTGTATCCGAATATGTTGATAAGCATCCTTTAAATCCACGGAAGTCATATATTGACCCTCCTGGATCATAGGTAGGATGGTTCGAATAGTCTCCATCTTGAAGGATGGGACCCTGAAAAATTTGTTTAGGATCTTGAGATCCAAGATTGGTCTGAAAGTTCCCTCTTTCTTGGGAACTATAAACAGATTTGAATAGAAGCCCTGCCCCTGTTCCTCCTTTGGAACTGGGTGGATCACTCCCATAACTAGTATCTGGTTTGCAGATAATTGTGAGAGATGAAATCTCCCCTTTGGAGATGAAGCTTTGAAATCCAGAAGATATCCCTGGGAAACCATCTCCAGAGCCCAGGGATCCTGGACGTCTCTTGCCCAAGTTTGGGCGAAGAGAGAAAGTCTGCCCCCACTAGATCCGGTCCCAGATCGGGGGCTACTCCTTCATGCTGTCTTAGAGGCAGCAGCAGGCTTTTTGGCCTGATTCCCCTTGTTCCAAGCCTGGTTAGGTCTCCAGACAGGCTTGGACTGGGCAAAATTTCCCTCTTGTTTTGTAGAGGAGGAAGATGAAGCTGCGCCACTCTTGAAGTTTCGAAAGGAACGAAAATTAGTCTGTTTGGTCCTTAACTTGTTGGACCTATCCTGGGGAAGGGAGTGACCTTTTCCTCCAGTAATATCAGAAAACGGAATTTATGCTTACCTGATAAATTTCTTTCTCCAACGGTGTGTCCGGGCCACGGCGTCATCCATTACTTGTGGGAATATTCTCTTCCCCAACAGGAAATGGCAAAGAGCACAGCAAAAGCTGCCCATATAGCCCCTCCTCAGGCTCCGCCCCCCAGTCATTCGACCGACGGTTAGGAGAAAAAAAGGAGAAACTATAGGGTGCCGTGGTGACTGTAGTGTATAGAGAAAGAAATTTTTCAAACCTGATTAAAAAAACAGGGCGGGCCGTGGACCGGACACACCGTTGGAGAAAGAAATTTATCAGTTAAGCATAAATTCTGTTTTCTCCAACATTGGTGTGTCCGGTCCACGGCGTCATCCATTACTTGTGGGAACCAATACCAAAGCTTTAGGACACGGATGAAGGGAGGGAGCAAATCAGGTTACCTAAACAGAAGGCACCACGGCTTGCAAAACCTTTCTCCCAAAAATAGCCTCCGAAGAAGCATAAGTATCAAATTTGTAGAATTTGGCAAAAGTGTGCAGAGAAGACCAAGTCGCTGCCTTACATATCTGATCAACAGAAGCCTCGTTCTTGAATGCCCATGTGGAAGCCACAGCCCTAGTAGAGTGAGCTGTGATTCGTTCAGGAGGCTGCCGTCCGGCAGTCTCGTAAGCCAATCAGATGATGCTTTTTAGCCAAAAGGAAAGAGAGGTAGCAGTAGCTTTTTGTCCTCTCCTCTTACCAGAGTAAACGACAAACAAAGATGAAGTTTGTCTGAAATCCTTTGTTGCGTCTAAATAGAACTTTAAAGCACGGACCACATCTAAATTGTGTAACAAACGTTCCTTCTTGCCTGGTTTCTCCCACTCCTTATTCACTATGTCCGCCACCCTTTTAGGTATCGGAAAGGCATCAGGGTGCACCGGGACCTCTAGGAATTTGTCCATCTTGCACAATTTTTCTGGAATGACCAAAGAGTCACAATCATCCATCGTAGTTAGTACCTCCTTAAGTAATGCGCGGAGATGCTCTAACTTAAATTTAAACGTCACAACATCAGGTTCTGCCTGTTGAGAAATTCTTCCTGAATCAGAAAGTTCTCCCTCCGACAAACCCTCCCTCACTGCCACTTCTGACTGGTGTGAGGGTATGACAGATAAATTATCGTCAGCGCACTCTTGCTCTACTGTATTTAAAACTGAGCAATCACGCTTTCTTTGAAATGCTGGCATTTTGGATAAAATATTAGCTATGGAATTATCCATTACAGCCATTAATTGTTGCATAGTAACAAGCATTGGCACGCTAGATGTACTAGGGGTCGCCTGCGCGGGCATAACTGGTATTGACACAGAAGGAGAGGATGAAGAACTATCCCCACTACCTTCACTTGAGGAATCATCTTGGGCAACATTATTAAATGTGACAGTACTGTCCTTGCTTTGTCTGGACGCCATGGCACAATTATCACATACATTTGAAGGGGGGACCACCTTGGCCTCCATACATACAGAACATGTTCTATCTGAAGGTACAGACATGTTAGACAGGCTTACACAGGCTAATAATGCAATAAAACCGTTTTTAAACAAAACCGTTACTGTCTCTTTAAATGTTAAACAGATCACACTTTATTTCTGAATGTGTGAAAAACTATGAAGGAAAAATCCGATCTTTACCAAAATTTTACCCTAGTGTCTTAATGCTTTTAAAGTATTGCACCCCAATTTTCAAGTTTGTAACCCCTTAAATGAGGAAACCGGAGCTGTTTTATCAATTAGCAAGCTTAAACCCACTACAGTCCCAGCCACAGCGTTTGCTGCGGCTTCACCTGTCCTTGGGGTTATACAACACCAAAATAAGCCTTCCAGGAACGTTTTCAATGACCACCAGACCCTCTTACATGAAGCTGCATGCACTGCACCCAAAAGAAACTGCGCAATTATGGCGCGAAAATGAGGCTCTGCCTACTATAGTGAAAGGCCCTTCCTGACTGGGAAGGTGTCTAAACGACTGGCTGGCGCCGAAAAACGTTCCCCAATACTAAAAGTTTTGAAAATCACTTCAAACCTCATAAAAAATTAAATAAAGCAATCGATTTAGCCCACAAGAGTGTCAACCAGTATATAGCCCATAATAAGCCTTCATTCTGTTATGAGTCTAAGAAAATGGCTTACCGATCCCAAAGAGGGAAAATGACAGTCTTCTAGCATTACACAGTCTTGTTAGAAAATGGACTAGTCATACCTTGAGCAGAAAAGTCTGCAAACTGTTCCCCCAACTGAAGTTCTCTGGGCTCAACAGTCCTGCGTGGGAACAGCAATTGATTTTAGTTACTGCTGCTAAAATCATACTCCTCTTTTAAACAGAACTCTTCATCCTTTTCTGTTTTAGAGTAAATAGTACAAACCGGCACTATTTTAAAATAACAAACTCTTGATAGAAGAATAAAAAACTACAACTAAACACCACATACTCTTCACCATCTCCGTGGAGATGCTACTTGTTCAGAGCGGCAAAGAGAATGACTGGGGGGCGGAGCCTGAGGAGGGGCTATATGGGCAGCTGTGCTCTTTGCGATTTCCAAATAGGGTCTGCCCTTTGAAGGGGATCTTGAGAAGTTTAGACTTTGAAGTGACATCAGCTGACCAGGATTTAAGCCATAGCACCCTACGTGCCTGAATGGCAAAACCTGAATTTTTTGTCGTTAGCCTGGTTAAATGAAAAACGGCGTCAGAAATAAATGAATTGGCTAACTTAAGAGCTTTAAGCCTGTCAAGGATATCATCCAACGGGGTCTCTACCTGTAAAGCCTCCTCCAGAGACTCGAACCAGAAAGCCGCTGCAGCAGTGACTGGGGCAATGCATGCAAGAGGCTGGAGAATAAAACCTTCTTGTATAAAGATTTTCTTAAGGAAACCCTCTAATTTCTTATACATAGGATCTAGGAAAGCACAACTGTCCTCGACAGGAATAGTTGTACGCTTAGCTAGGGTAGAGACTGCTCCCTCCACCTTAGGGACCGTCTGCCACAAGTCCCTTGTAGCGGCATCTATAGGAAACATTTTCTTAAAAGCAGGAGGGGGAGAGAACGGCACACCTGGTCTATCCCATTCCTTAGTAATAATTTCTGAAAACCTCTTAGGGATTGGAAAAACATCAGTGTAAACAGGCACTGCAAAGTATTTGTCCATTTTACACAATTTCTCTGGGACTACAACGGTGTCACAGTCATCCAGAGTCGCTAAAATCTCCCTGAGCAACAAGCGGAGGTGTTCAAGCTTAAATTTAAATGCTGTCATTTCAGAGTCAGACTGAAGTAACACCTTCCCTGAATCAGAGAAGTCACCCACAGATAGAAGCTCTCCTGCTTCAACTTCTGCACATTGTGAGGGTATATCAGACATAGCTACTAAAGCATCAAAGAGCTCTGTATTTGTTCTAGCCCCAGAGCTGTCCCGCTTTCCTTGTAGCCATGGCAGTTTGGACAATACCTCTGTGAGGGTATGATTCATAACTGCCGCCATGTCTTGTAAAGTAAACGCATTGGACGCGCTAGATGTACTTGGCGTCCCTTGAGCGGGAGTTATAGGTTCTGACACGTGGAGAGAGCTAGATGGCATAACCTCCCTTTTGTCAGTCTCAGAAACCTCAGGTGATAAATCTTTAAAAGCCATAATATGATCTTTATAACTTATAGAAAGGTCAGTGCATTTGGTACACATTCTAAGAGGGGGTTCCACAATGGCTTCTAAACATAATGAACAAGGAGTTTCCTCTATGTCAGACATGTTTAACAGACTAGTAATGAGACCAGCAAGCTTGGAAAACACTTTAATAAATGTGAAAAAAGCAATAATAAAAAACGGTACTGTGCCTTTAAGAGAAAAAAACTACCACATAAACTGCAAAAAAGTGAAAAAAATTAGTAAACTCTACGAAATGTTTACAGTGTGTATAAGGGACTAAAGCAGCATTGCACCCACTTGCAAATGGATGATTAACCCCTTAGGCCCAAAAACGGATTAGAAAAACGTTAAAACCGTTAACAAACAGTCAAACACACTGCCACAGCTCTGCTGTGGCTCCTACCTGCCCTTAAACACGATTTTTGCAGGAACAAAACCCTCTATAGAGGTCCTATAAGCCAGAGGACTCCTTCAGGGAAGCTGGATGTCTCAGACTGAAAACGAAAATAGGCCCCTCCCACCATGCACTCAAAGTCAGAGGGCCTTAAAAAACAGAATTTATGTTTACCTGATAAATTACTTTCTCCAACGGTGTGTCCGGTCCACGGCGTCATCCTTACTTGTGGGATATTCTCTTCCCCAACAGGAAATGGCAAAGAGCCCAGCAAAGCTGGTCACATGATCCCTCCTAGGCTCCGCCTTCCCCAGTCATTCGACCGACGTAAAGGAGGAATATTTGCATAGGAGAAATCATATGATACCGTGGTGACTGTAGTTAAAGAAAATAAATTATCAGACCTGATTAAAAAACCAGGGCGGGCCGTGGACCGGACACACCGTTGGAGAAAGTAATTTATCAGGTAAACATAAATTCTGTTTTCTCCAACATAGGTGTGTCCGGTCCACGGCGTCATCCTTACTTGTGGGAACCAATACCAAAGCTTTAGGACACGGATGAAGGGAGGGAGCAAATCAGGTCACCTAGATGGAAGGCACCACGGCTTGCAAAACCTTTCTCCCAAAAATAGCCTCAGAAGAAGCAAAAGTAACAAATTTGTAAAATTTAGTAAAAGTGTGCAGTGAAGACCAAGTCGCTGCCTTACATATCTGATCAACAGAAGCCTCGTTCTTGAAGGCCCATGTGGAAGCCACAGCCCTAGTGGAATGAGCTGTGATTCTTTCAGGAGGCTGCCGTCCGGCAGTCTCGTAAGCCAATCTGATGATGCTTTTAAGCCAAAAAGAGAGAGAGGTAGAAGTTGCTTTTTGACCTCTCCTTTTACCAGAATAAACAACAAACAAGGAAGATGTTTGTCTAAAATCCTTTGTAGCATCTAAATAGAATTTTAGAGCACGAACTACATCCAAATTGTGCAACAAACGTTCCTTCTTTGAAACTGGATTCGGACACAAAGAAGGTACGACTATCTCCTGGTTAATGTTTTTGTTAGAAACAACTTTCGGAAGAAAACCAGGTTTAGTACGCAAAACCACCTTATCTGCATGGAACACCAGATAAGGAGGAGAACACTGCAGAGCAGATAACTCTGAAACTCTTCTAGCAGAAGAAATTGCAACCAAAAACAAAACTTTCCAAGATAATAACTTAATATCAACGGAATGTAAGGGTTCAAACGGAACCCCCTGAAGAACTGAAAGAACTAAATTGAGACTCCAAGGAGGAGTCAAAGGTTTGTAAACAGGCTTGATTCTAACCAGAGCCTGAACAAAGGCTTGAACATCTGGCACAGCTGCCAGCTTTTTGTGAAGTAATACAGACAAGGCAGAAATCTGTCCCTTCAAAGAACTTGCAGATAATCCTTTCTCCAAACCTTCTTGAAGAAAGGTTAGAATCTTAGGAATTTTTATCTTGTCCCAAGGGAATCCTTTAGATTCACACCAACAGATATATTTTTTCCATATTTTGTGGTAGATTTTTCTAGTTACAGGCTTTCTGGCCTGAACAAGGGTATCAATGACAGAATCTGAAAACCCTCGCTTTGATAAGATCAAGCGTTCAATCTCCAAGCAGTCAGTTGGAGTGAGACTAGATTCGGATGTTCGAACGGACCTTGAACAAGAAGGTCTCGTCTCAAAGGTAGCTTCCATGGTGGAGCCGATGACATATTCACCAGGTCTGCGTACCAAGTCCTGCGTGGCCACGCAGGAGCTATCAAGATCACCGATGCCCTCTCCTGATTGATCCTGGCTACCAGCCTGGGGATGAGAGGAAACGGCGGGAATACATAAGCTAGTTTGAAGGTCCAAGGTGCTACTAGTGCATCTACTAGAGTCGCCTTGGGATCCCTGGATCTGGACCCGTAGCAAGGAACCTTGAAGTTCTGACGAGAGGCCATCAGATCCATGTCTGGAATGCCCCACAATTGAGTAATTTGGGCAAAGATTTCCGGATGGAGTTCCCACTCCCCCGGATGAAATGTCTGACGACTCAGAAAATCCGCTTCCCAATTTTCCACTCCTGGGATGTGGATTGCAGACAAGTGGCAGGAGTGAGTCTCCGCCCATTTAATGATTTTGGTCACTTCTTCCATCGCCAGGGAACTCCTTGTTCCCCCCTGATGGTTGATGTACGCAACAGTCGTCATGTTGTCTGATTGAAACCGTATGAATTTGGCCTTTGCTAGCTGAGGCCAAGCCTTGAGAGTATTGAATATCGCTCTCAGTTCCAGAATATTTATCGGGAGAAGAGATTCTTCCCGAGACCAAAGACCCTGAGCTTTCAGGGGTCCCCAGACCGCGCCCCAGCCCACCAGACTGGCGTCGGTCGTGACAATGACCCACTCTGGTCTGCGGAAGCTCATCCCCTGTGACAGGTTGTCCAGGGACAGCCACCAACGGAGTGAATCTCTGGTCCTCTGATCTACTTGTATCGTCGGAGACAAGTCTGTATAATCCCCATTCCAATGACTGAGCATGCACAGTTGTAATGGTCTTAGATGAATTCGCGCAAAAGGAACTATGTCCATTGCCGCTACCATCAAACCTATTACTTCCATGCACTGCGCTATGGAAGGAAGAGGAACAGAATGAAGTATTTGACAAGAGTTTAGAAGTTTTGATTTTCTGGCCTCTGTCAGAAAAATCCTCATTTCTAAGGAGTCTATTATTGTTCCCAAGAAGGGAACCCTTGTTGACGGAGATAGAGAACTTTTTTCTACGTTCACTTTCCACCCGTGAGATCTGAGAAAGGCCAGGACAATGTCCGTGTGAGCCTTTGCTTGTGGAAGGGACGACGCTTGAATCAGTATGTCGTCCAAGTAAGGTACTACTGCAATGCCCCTTGGTCTTAGCACCGCTAGAAGGGACCCTAGTACCTTTGTGAAAATTCTTGGAGCAGTGGCTAATCCGAACGGAAGTGCCACAAACTGGTAATGCTTGTCGAGAAATGCGAACCTTAGGAACCGATGATGTTCCTTGTGGATAGGAATATGTAGATACGCATCCTTTAAATCCACCGTGGTCATGAATTGACCTTCCTGGATGGAAGGAAGAATTGTTCGAATGGTTTCCATTTTGAACGATGGAACCTTGAGAAACTTGTTTAGGATCTTGAGATCTAAGATTGGTCTGAATGTTCCCTCTTTTTTGGGAACAACGAACAGATTGGAGTAGAACCCCATCCCTTGTTCTCCTAATGGAACAGGATGAATCACTCCCATTTTTAACAGGTCTTCTACACAATGTAAGAATGCCTGTTTTTTTATGTGGTCTGAAGACAATTGAGACCTGTGGAACCTCCCCCTTGGGGGAAGCCCCTTGAATTCCAGAAGATAACCTTGGGAGACTATTTCTAGCGCCCAAGGATCCAGAACATCTCTTGCCCAAGCCTGAGCGAAGAGAGAGAGTCTGCCCCCCACCAGATCCGGTCCCGGATCGGGGGCCAACATCTCATGCTGTCTTGGTAGCAGTGGCAGGTTTCTTGGCCTGCTTACCTTTGTTCCAGCCTTGCATTGGCCTCCAGGCTGGCTTGGCTTGAGAAGTATTACCCTCTTGCTTAGAGGACGTAGCACTTGGGGCTGGTCCGTTTCTGCGAAAGGGACGAAAATTAGGTTTATTTTTGGCCTTGAAAGACCTATCCTGAGGAAGGGCGTGGCCCTTGCCCCCAGTGATATCAGAAATAATCTCTTTCAAGTCAGGGCCAAACAACGTTTTCCCCTTGAAAGGAATGTTAAGCAATTTGTTCTTGGAAGACGCATCCGCTGACCAAGATTTTAGCCAAAGCGCTCTGCGCGCCACAATAGCAAACCCAGAATTTTTCGCCGCTAATCTAGCTAATTGCAAAGTGGCGTCTAGGGTGAAAGAGTTAGCCAATTTGAGAGCATGAATTCTGTCCAAAATCTCCTCATAAGAAGAATCTTTATTGAGCGCCTTTTCTAGTTCATCGAACCAGAAACACGCTGCTGTAGTGACAGGAACAATGCATGAAATTGGTTGTAGAAGGTAACCTTGCTGAACAAACATCTTTTTAAGCAAACCCTCTAATTTTTTATCCCTAGGATCTTTGAAAGCACAACTATCTTCTATGGGTATAGTGGTGCGTTTGTTTAGAGTAGAAACCGCCCCCTCGACCTTGGGGACTGTCTGCCATAAGTCCTTTCTGGGGTCGACCATAGGAAACAATTTCTTAAATATAGGGGGAGGGACGAAAGGTTTGCCGGGCCTTTCCCATTCTTTATTTACAATGTCCGCCACCCGCTTGGGTATAGGAAAAGCTTCGGGGGGCCCCGGGACCTCTAGGAACTTGTCCATTTTACATAATTTCTCAGGAATGACCAAATTCTCACAATCATCCAGAGTAGATAACACCTCCTTAAGCAGGGCGCGGAGATGTTCCAATTTAAATTTAAATGTAATCACATCAGGTTCAGCTTGTTGAGAAATTTTCCCTGAATCTGAAATTTCTCCCTCAGACAAAACCTCCCTGGCCCCCTCAGACTGGTGTAGGGGCACTTCAGAACCAATATCATCAGCGTCCTCATGCTCTTCAGTATTTTCCAAAACAGAGCAGTCGCGCTTTCGCTGATAAGTGGGCATTTTGGCTAAAATGTTTTTGATAGAATTATCCATTACAGCCGTTAATTGTTGCATAGTAAGGAGTATTGGCGCACTAGATGTACTAGGGGCCTCCTGTGTGGGCAAGACTGGTGTAGACGAAGGAGGGGATGATGCAGTACCATGCTTACTCCCCTCACTTGAGGAATCATCTTGGGCATCATTTTCTCTAAATTTTGTGTCACATAAATCACATCTATTTAAATGAGAAGGAACCTTGGCTTCCCCACATACAGAACACAGTCTATCTGGTAGTTCAGACATGTTAAACAGGCATAAACTTGATAACAAAGTACAAAAAACGTTTTAAAATAAAACCGTTACTGTCACTTTAAATTTTAAACTGAACACACTTTATTACTGCAAATGTGAAAAAGTATGAAGGAATTGTTCAAAATTCACCAAAATTTCACCACAGTGTCTTAAAGCCTTAAAAGTATTGCACACCAAATTTGAAAGCTTTAACTCTTAAAATAACGGAACCGGAGCCGTTTTTATAATTAACCCCTTTACAGTCCCTGGTATCTGCTTTGCTGAGACCCAACCAAGCCCAAAGGGGAATACGATACCAAATGACGCCTTCAGAAAGTCTTTTCTATGTATCAGAGCTCCTCACACATGCATCTGCATGTCATGCTTCCCAAAAACAAGTGCGCAATAGAGGCGCGAAAATGAGGCTCTGCCTATGATTAGGGAAAGCCCCTAGAGAATAAGGTGTCCAATACAGTGCCTGCCGGTTATTTTACATAATTCCCAAGAATAAAATAATTCCTCAAAGCTATGAAGTATAAAATATGCTTATATATCAATCGTTTTAGCCCAGAAAATGTCTACAGTCTTGAAAGCCCTTGTGAAGCCCTTTTTTTCTTATGTAATAAAAATGGCTTACCGGATCCCATAGGGAAAATGACAGCTTCCAGCATTACATCGTCTTGTTAGAAATGTGTCATACCTCAAGCAGCAAAAGTCTGCTCACTGTTTCCCCCAACTGAAGTTAATTCCTCTCAACAGTCCTGTGTGGAAACAGCCATCGATTTTAGTAACGGTTGCTAAAATCATTTTCCTCTTACAAACAGAAATCTTCATCTCTTTTCTGTTTCAGAGTAAATAGTACATACCAGCACTATTTTAAAATAACAAACTCTTGATTGAATAATAAACTACAGTTAAACACCAAAAAACTCTAAGCCATCTCCGTGGAGATGTTGCCTGTACAACGGCAAAGAGAATGACTGGGGAAGGCGGAGCCTAAGAGGGATCATGTGACCAGCTTTGCTGGGCTCTTTGCCATTTCCTGTTGGGGAAGAGAATATCCCACAAGTAAGGATGACGCCGTGGACTGGACACACCTATGTTGGAGAAAAGTACTCCTAGGAGTAATCTAACAAGCCTTGTGGAAACTAGGCCCCAAATAAAGATTTATCACCCTCAGAGAAAAAACGTTTTTATTTATAAATCATGCAAACGTTTTTACACTAAGTAATATAGGTATTAACATGAATATTATCCCTTTTTGCAAGCATGATCCCAGTTGTTGTTAAATCACTGTATCAGGCTTACCTTAAATATACCAGGCACTGTCAGCATTTTCTAGACCTTATCATCTCTCTAGAAAAAAATATACTGAACATACCTCAAAGCAGGCAATCTGCTGACCGTCCCCTCAACTGAAGTTTTCTTTCCATACTCTTCAGTTATGTGTGAGAACAGCAATGGACCTTAGTTACAAACCGCCAAGATCATCAAACCTCCAGGCAGAAGTCTTCTTCCAATTTCTGCCTGAGAGTAAAAACAGTACAACGCCGGTACCGTTTAAAAATAACAAACTTTTGATTGAAGTCACCACATCTCCCTTGATACTTCCTTTCTTGTCGAGAGCTGCAAGAGAATGACTGGGGGTGGCAGTTAGGGGAGGAGCTATATAGACAGCTCTGCTGTGGGTGTCCTCTTGCAGCTTCCTGTTGGGAAGGAGAATATCCCACAAGTAATGGATGAACCCGTGGACTGGATACACCTTTACAAGAGAAAACACTACACATAAGCAGATTGAATCATATAACAAACATGATTAAAAAAAAAACCCTGTTCAATAACCCCCCTCAGGAAATATTAACCCTTGATTCCAAGATACAAAAACATAATTTATGCTTACCTGAAATTTATTTCTCTTGTGGTGTATCCAGTCCACGGATCATCCATTACTTGTGGGATATTCTCCTTCCCAACAGGAAGTTGCAAGAGGATCACCCACAGCAGAGCTGCTATATAGCTCCTCCCCTAACTGCCATATCCAGTCATTCGACCAAAACAAGCCGAGAAAGGAGAAACTATAGGGTGCAGTGGTGACTGTAGTTTAAATTAAAATTTAGACCTGCCTTAAAAAGACAGGGCGGTCCGTGGACTGGATACACCACAAGAGAAATAAATTTATCAGGTAAGCATAAATTATGTTTTCTCTTGGAAGGTGTATCCAGTCCACGGATCATCCATTACTTGTGGGATACCAATACCAAAGCTAAAGTACACGGATGAAGGGAGGGACAAGGCAGGCTTAAATGGAAGGAACCACTGCCTGTAGAACCTTTCTCCCAAAAATAGCCTCCGAAGAAGCAAAAGTATCAAATTTGTAAAATTTTGAAAAGGTATGAAGCGAAGACCAAGTCGCCGCCTTGCAAATCTGTTCAACAGAAGCCTCGTTTTTAAAGGCCTAGGTGGAAGCCAGAGCTCTAGTAGAATGAGCTGTAATCCTTTCAGGGGGCTGCTGTCCAGCAGTCTCATAGGCTAAGCGTATTACGCTCCGAAGCCAAAAAGAAAGAGAGGTTGGCGAAAATCTTTAGTAGCTTGTAACTCTTAACATATGAAAGGGGGGGCAAAATAAATGATAAATTCAAAAGGTGAAAATATGGGGCCTAAATAAATCAGTAACATTTTTTGTTCTTGTTGAGGTGAATACGAGTATAAGGACACACACAAAAAAAAAAAAAAAGAAGCTGTTTTTGTCTTAAAAACCTTCAACATATGAAAGGGGGGCAAAACAGATGATAATCTATAATGTGTTCCTAAGAAACAATGGGGCCCGAATAAACCAGTAAAATTTGTGTAAAGTGAATACTGAAAAACATTAGTACATGAAAGGGGGCAAAATAAACATGTATTTATACAGACAGTTCATGTTATATCATCACACTTAATGTTTATATATACACATATTGTACAAAAGAATATTATTCTCACACTTAATTTCAAGAAATTATATGCAACACACAAGTCGCTGAGTCAATATTTAACATTCAATAAGTATAGAAGTCTATTTATAATATGGATGTTTAATTATGAAAAGTATCTATTCCAACTTATAACAAACTTTTTAGTGTCAATTTATTCTACCTCCTCTAAATATTTGGATAAGTAGAATTCATATAAGAAACTTTGTATCTGTGAATAACACTTATGTCTTTTTATTTTGAGAAAAAAAGAAAAGGCAATCAATATCACTATATCAGAAACTGTTTTTCATTGGACATTCGATAACATGTGATACCCACTGACATATCAGACCTGAATGGGAACCTAAAATAGAGAACTACCTGAAAGGGAACTACAAAACATCACTATACCAGAAACTGAATTTCATTGGACAACCTATAACATGTGATCTTTACTGACATACCGGACCTGAAAGAGAACTTGAAACAGAAAACTACCTGAAAGGGAACTACAAAACCGGCAAAAATGATGATATCTACAGAAATTTTATATTTTAAAACAAACTTATAGTTTCTTATATAATTAATATTGTTTTTTATGTTTTTTTAGATGTTTATTTTAAATTTACAATTGAAATTTTGAATCGGGTGTAAACCTGCTCTCCTCCAATGGGGAAACAGGTAGCGTAACTGACATGTATTTAAAGGCCGCCTGTGCAGCGGAAAGGTATGCTTTGGTTTGTAAAGCACTTTTATTGCTCTTGAGAAAGACGGCTGGGACCGTTGAAACGCTTTTGCGTTGAGCAAAATAAAGACAAACTTTTTTACTGAATCTGTGACATTGTCTTTTCATATTGGGAAGGAGCTGGTAAACTGCAATATACACTGTGAGTAGATGAATGATATACAACCGAGGAAGGAAAGGAAGATACCAACGACTGATGCAAGCTGAACCAGCGCCTCCAGCTAGTACAACTAAACAACAAACAGTGTAGATGTTTGGCAAAAATCTTTAGTAGCTTGTAAGTAAAACTTTAAAGCACGGACCACGTCCAGATTATGTAAAAGGCGTTCCTTCTTTGAAGAAGGATTAGGACACAATGATGGAACAACAATCTCTTGATTGATATTCTTGTTAGAAACTACCTTAGGTAAAAACCCGGCTTTTGTACGCAGAACTACTTTATCTGAATGGAAAATCAGATAAGGAGAATCACATTGTAAGGCAGATAACTCATAGACTCTCCGAGCCGAGGAAATAGCCATCAAAAACAGAACTTTCCAAGATAAGTTTGATATCAATGGAATAAAGGGGTTCAAAAACGGAACCCCTTGAAGAACTTTAAGAACCAAGTTTAAGCTCCATGGGGGAGCAACAGGTTTAAACACAGGCTTAATTCTAACCAAAGCCTGACAAAAAGCTTGAACGTCTGGAACTTCTGCCAGACGCTTGTGCAAAAGAATAGACAGAGCAGAAATCTGTCCCTTTAAAGAACTAGCTGATAATCCTTTTTCCAAACCCTCTTGGAGAAAGGACAATATCCTAGGAATCCTAACCTTACTCCATGAGTAATTCTTGGATTCACACCAATAAAGGTATTTACGCCATATCTTATGGTAGATTTTCCTGGTGACAGGCTTTCGTGCCTGTATAAGGGTATCAATGACTGACTCGGAGAAGCCACGCTTTGATAAAATCAAGCGTTCAATCTCCATGCAGTCAGTCTCAGAGAAATTAGATTCGGATGATTGAAAGGACCTTGTAGTAGAAGGTCTTGTCTCAGAGGCAGGGTCCATGGTGGAAAGGATGACATGTCCACTAGGTCTGCATACCAGGTCCTGCGTGGCCACGCAGGCGCTATCAAGATCACCGATGCTCTCTCCTGTTTGATTTTGGCAATCAGTCGAGGGAGCAGAGGAAACGGTGGAAACACATAAGCCAGGTTGAAGATCAGTGCCGCTTCTGGGTCCCTGGACCTGGATCCGTAACAAGGAAGCTTGGAGTTCTGGCGAGACGCCATGAGATCCAGTTCTGGTTTGCCCCAACGATGAACCAATTGAGCAAACACCTCCGGATGGAGTTCCCACTCCCCCGGATGAAAAGTCTGACGACTTAGAAAATCCGCCTCCCAGTTCTCTACACCTGGGATATGGATTGCTGATAGGTGGCAAGAGTGAGTCTCTGCCCAGCGAATTATCTTGGAGACTTCTAACATCGCTAGGGAACTCGTGGTTCCCCCTTGATGGTTGATGTAAGCCACAGTCGTGATGTTGTCCGACTGAAATCTGATGAACCTCAGGGTTGCTAACTGAGGCCAAGCTAGAAGAGCATTGAATATTGCTCTTAACTCCAGAATATTTATTGGGAGGAGTTTCTCCTCCTGAGTCCACGATCCCTGAGCCTACAGGGAATTCCAGACTGCACCCCAACCTAGAAGGCTGGCATCTGTTGTTACAATTGTCCAATCTGGCCTGCGAAAGGTCATACCTTTGGACAGATGGACCCGAGATAGCCACCAGAGAAGAGAATCTCTGGTCTCTTGATCCAGATTTAGCAGAGGGGACAAATCTGTGTAATCCCCACTGACTGAGCATGCATAGTTGCAGCGGTCTGAGATGTAGGCGCGCAAATGGCACTATGTCCATCGCCGCTACCATCAAGCCGATTACTTCCATACACTGAGCCACCGAAGGGCGCGGAATAGAATGAAGAACACGGCAAGATTTTAGAAGCTTTGATAACCTGGATTCTGTCAGGTAAATCTTCATTTTTACAGAATCTATCAGAGTCCCTAGGAAGGAGACTCTTGTGAGTGGGGATAGAGAACTCTTTTCCTCGTTCACCTTCCACCCATGTGACCTGAGAAATGCCAGAACTATGTCCGTATGTGACTTGGCAATCTGAAAGCTTGATGCCAGTATCAGGATGTCGTCTAGATAAGGGGCCACTGATATACCTCGGGGTCTTAGGACCGCCAGAAGCGATCCCAGAACCTTTGTAAAGATTCTTGGAGCTGTAGCTAACCCGAAGGGAAGAGCCACAAATTGGTAATGCCTGTCCAGAAAGGCAATCCTTAGGAACCGATGATGATCTTTGTGAATCGGTATGTGAAGGTAAGCATCCTTCAAATCCACTGTGGTCATGTACTGACCCTCCTGGATCATAGGTAGGATGGTCCGAATAGTTTCCATTTTGAACGATGGAACTCTGAGGAATTTGTTTAAGATCTTTAGATCCAAAATGGGTCTGAAGGTTCCCCTCTTTTTTGGGAACCACAAACAGATTTGAATAAAAACCCTGTCCCTGTTCTGACTGTGGAACTGGACAGATCACTCCCATAACTAGGAGGTCTTGCACACAGCGTAAGAATGCCTCTTTCTTTATCTGGTTTACAGATAATCTCGAAAGGTGAAATCTCCCTTGAGGAGGGGAAGCTTTGAAGTCCAGAAGATATCCCTGAGATATGATCTCCAACGCCCAGGGATCCTGAACATCTCTTGCCCACGCCTGGGCGAAGAGAGAAAGTCTGCCCCCTACTAGATCCGTTACCGGATAGGGGGCCGTTCCTTCATGCTGTCTTAGAGGCAGCAGCAGGCTTTCTGGCCTGCTTGCCTTTGTTCCAGGACTGGTTAGGTTTCCAGCCCGGCTTGGATTGAGCAGAGGAAGTTGATGCTGCTCCTGCCTTGAAGTTTCGAAAGGCACGAAAATTAGACTGTTTGGCCTTTGATTTGGCCCTGTCTTGAGGAAGGGTATGACCCTTACCTCCAGTAATGTCAGCAATAATTTCCTTCAAACCAGGCCCGAATAGGGTCTGCCCCTTGAAGGGAATGTTAAGTAATTTAGACTTTGAAGTCACGTCAGCTGACCAAGATTTAAGCCATAGCGTCCTACGCGCCTGGATGGCGAATCCAGAATTCTTAGCGGTTAGTTTAGTCAAATGAACAATGGCGTCAGAAACAAAAGAATTAGCTAGCTTAAGTGTTCTAAGCTTGTCAAGGATTTCAGTCAATGGAGTAGCTGTCTGAAAGGCCTGTTCCAGAGACTCAAACCAGAATGCCGCAGCAGCAGTGACAGGCGCAATGCATGCAAGGGGCTGCAGGATAAAACCTTGTTGAATAAACATTTTCTTAAGGTAACCTTCTAATTTTTTATCCATTGGATCTGAAAAAGCACAACTGTCCTCGACAGGGATAGTGGTACGCTTTGCTAAAGTAGAAACTGCTCCCTCCACCTTAGGGACCGTCTGCCATAAGTCCCGTGTGGTGGCGTCTATTGGAAACATTTTTCTAAAAATAGGAGGGGGGGAAAACGGCACACCGGGTCTATCCGACTCCTTATTTATGATTTCTGTAAACCTTTTAGGTATTGGAAAAACATCAGTACACACCGGCACTGCATAGTATATATCCAGTCTACACAATTTCTCTGGTACTGCAATTGTGTCACAGTCATTCAGAGCAGCTAACACCTCCCTAAGCAAAACACGGAGGTTCTCAAGCTTAAATTTAAAAGTAGAAATATCTGAATCAGGTTTCCCCGAATCAGAAATGTCACCCACAGACTGAAGCTCTCCTTCCTCAGCTTCTGCATATTGTGATGCAGTATCAGACATGGGCCTTAAGGCATCTGCGCGCTCTGTACTACGTCTAACCCCAGAGCTATCGCGCTTTCCTCAGGCAGTCTGGCTTATACCGCTGACAGGGTATTATCCATGATTGCCGCCATGTCCTGCAAAGTAATCGCTATGGGCGTCTTTGATGTACTTGGCGCCATTTTAGCGTGAGTCCCTTGAGCGGGAGTCAAAGGGTCTGACACGTGGGGAGAGTTAGTCGGCATAACTTCCCCCTCGCCAGAATCCTCTGGTGATAAATTTTTTAAAGATAAAAGCTGATCTTTATTGTTTAAAGTGAAATCAATACATTTAGTACACATTCTCATATGGGGTTCCACCATGGCTTTTAAACATAATGAACAAGGAGTTTCCTCTATGTCAGACATGTTTATACAGACTAGCAATGAGACTAGCAAGCTTGGAAAACACTTTACATCAAGTTAAACAAGCAATATAAAAAACGTTACTGTGCCTTTAAGGGAAACAAATTTTGCTAAAATTTGAAATAACAGTGAAAAAAGGCAGTTAAACTAACGAAATTTTTACAGTGTAAGTAACAAGTTAGCAGAGAATTGCACCCACTTGCAAATGGATGATTAACCCCTTAATACAAAAAACGGATTAACAAATTGAAAAAAACGTTTTTTAAACAGTCACAACAACTGCCACAGCTCCACTGTGGCTTTACCTTCCTCAATATATGACTTTTGAAGCCTTTTGAGCCCTTCAGAGATGTCCTAAAGCATGCAGGGGACTGCTGAGGGAAGCTGAATGTCTCTGTCTGTAATTTTAACTGCGCAAAAAAAGCGCTAAAAATAGGCCCCTCCCACTCAAATTACAACAGTGGAAAGCCTCAGGAAACTGTTTCTAGGCAAAAATCAAGCCAGCCATGTGGAAAAAACTAGGCCCCAATAAGTTTTATCACCAAAGCATATATAAAAACGATTAAACATGCCAGCAAACGTTTTATATTGCACATTAATCAGAGTATATACCTCTGATAGCAAGCCTGATACTAGTCGCTATTAAATCACTGTATTTAGGCTTAACTTACATTAATTCGGTATCAGCAGCTTTTTTCTAGCAAATTCCATCCCTAGAAAAACTTAAACTGCACATACCTTATTGCAGGATAACCTGCACACCATTCTCCCTCTGAAGTTACCTAACTCCTCAGACATATGTGAGAACAGCAGTGGATCTTAGTTACTTCTGCTAAGATCATAGAAAAAAACGCAGGCAGATTCTTCTTCTAAATGCTGCCTGAGATAAAATAGTACAACTCCGGTACCATTTAAAAACAATAAACTTTTGATTGAAGAAAAACTAACTATATTACACCACTTTCCTCTTACTACCTCCAGCTATGTTGAGAGTTTGCAAGAGAATGACTGGATATGGCAGTTAGGGGAGGAGCTATATAGCAGCTCTGCTGTGGGTGATCCTCTTGCAACTTCCTGTTGGGAAGGAGAATATCCCACAAGTAATGGATGATCCGTGGACTGGATACACCTTACAAGAGAAAAGAGCCTCACTGAGACCCTGTGTTATAAGTTAGTCCTGCGAGGTGGTAGCCCCTCGTGAAAACATCTGTAATACAGTACATTTCATGAAGAAAGTAAAATGAAATGATCTTACCGGAATCTACGCCCTGGAACAGGAACATGGCCCTTCAAGTGTGACAGACAGTAGCCTCGCTTCTGCCATGGACTTGAGAGAAGAAAGCAGGCAGCAAAACTCGTCAAAGCTGATTTTTTGTGGAGCTGTTAATATGAGTCAGGATGGTTTCGCAGAAAGACTCTCCCTGCATCTCCGGACTCTAACTTTCACCCATGCTTTCACTGAAGGGCTGACAGGACTACTTAAAACTTCAGTCCCATGCCGAAGTAAACTACCCTCCATAAGAGACTAACCTAAAACTTCTGACACTTCTCAGCCAACCTCCTGGGACGAAAGGCAAAGAATGACTGGGGGATGAGGGAAGTGGGGGGGGGGGGGGAAGGGTGTTTGGGCCTTTGGCTGGGTGTCTTTGCCTCCTCCTGGTGGCCAGGTTCTGAATTCCCAAAAGTAATGAATGCAGCTGTGGACTCTTTCCATTTATGAAGAAAACAGACCTAGTTTGGCTAGCCTCTCCTCATAGCTTAAATTCTCCATTTCCCTTATTAGCTTTGTGGCCCTTCTCTGAACTTTTTCTAGTTCTGCAATATCTTTTTTTGCGATTGGTCCCCAGAACTGCACTCCATACTCAAGGTGAGGTCTTACCAGGGCTTTATATAGTGACAGAATTATGCTTTCCTCCCTTGAATCAATGCCTCTTTTAATACATGCTAGTATCTTATTAGCTTTTGAAGCCGCTGCCCTGCATTGTGCACCCATCTTTAGCTTGTTATCTATTACTACTCCCAAATCCCTTTCCTCCTCTGTTTGGCTAAGTCTTATCCCATTTAAATAATACATTGTCTGCTTATTTTTCTTACAAAATGTAGAACTTTTCATTTTACTGTATTAAATCAAATTTTCCATGTACCTGTCCATACTTTTAATTTTTGCAGATCCCTTTGTAACAAAAGTTCATCCTGCTCTGACCTAATGACCTTTGTCCAATCTGAGTATGATCCATTTACTGCTACTCGTTGCTCCCCATCTTTTATCCAGTTATTTATCCATGAGCTAACATTTTCAGCTATTCCCAGTCCCTTAATTTTGTGCATTAATCTCTCATGTGGCACTGTATCAAATGCCTTTGCAAAAAAAGTATATCACATCAACTTTATCTATATTTTTACTTATAAGTATAGAGAAAAACAGAATTTATGTTTACCTGATAAATTACTTTCTCCAACGGTGTGTCCGGTCCACGGCGTCATCCTTACTTGTGGGATATTCTCCTCCCCAACAGGAAATGGCAAAGAGCCCAGCAAAGCTGGTCACATGATCCCTCCTAGGCTCCGCCTACCCCAGTCATTCGACCGACGTTAAGGAGGAATATTTGCATAGGAGAAACCATATGGTACCGTGGTGACTGTAGTTAAAGAAAATAAATTATCAGACCTGATTAAAAAAACCAGGGCGGGCCGTGGACCGGACACACCGTTGGAGAAAGTAATTTATCAGGTAAACATAAATTCTGTTTTCTCCAACATAGGTGTGTCCGGTCCACGGCGTCATCCTTACTTGTGGGAACCAATACCAAAGCTTTAGGACACGGATGAAGGGAGGGAGCAAATCAGGTCACCTAAATGGAAGGCACCACGGCTTGCAAAACCTTTCTCCCAAAAATAGCCTCAGAAGAAGCAAAAGTATCAAACTTGTAAAATTTGGTAAAAGTGTGCAGTGAAGACCAAGTCGCTGCCCTACATATCTGATCAACAGAAGCCTCGTTCTTGAAGGCCCATGTGGAAGCCACAGCCCTAGTGGAATGAGCTGTGATTCTTTCGGGAGGCTGCCGTCCGGCAGTCTCGTAAGCCAATCTGATGATGCCTTTAATCCAAAAAGAGAGAGAGGTAGAAGTTGCTTTTTGACCTCTCCTTTTACCGGAATAAACAACAAACAAGGAAGATGTTTGTCTAAAATCCTTTGTAGCATCTAAATAGAATTTTAGAGCGCGAACAACATCCAAATTGTGCAACAAACGTTCCTTCTTTGAAACTGGTTTCGGACACAGAGAAGGTACGATAATCTCCTGGTTAATGTTTTTGTTAGAAACAACTTTTGGAAGAAAACCAGGTTTAGTACGTAAAACCACCTTATCTGCATGGAACACCAGATAAGGAGGAGAACACTGCAGAGCAGATAATTCTGAAACTCTTCTAGCAGAAGAAATTGCAACTAAAAACAAAACTTTCCAAGATAATAACTTAATATCAACGGAATGCAAGGGTTCAAACGGAACCCCCTGAAGAACTGAAAGAACTAAATTGAGACTCCAAGGAGGAGTCAAAGGTTTGTAAACAGGCTTAATTCTAACCAGAGCCTGAACAAAGGCTTGAACATCTGGCACAGCGGCCAGCTTTTTGTGAAGTAACACAGACAAGGCAGAAATCTGTCCCTTCAGGGAACTTGCAGATAATCCTTTTTCCAATCCTTCTTGAAGGAAGGATAGAATCCTAGGAATCTTAACCTTGTCCCAAGGGAATCCTTTAGATTCACACCAACAGATATATTTTTTTTTTTTTTGTGGTAAATCTTTCTAGTTACAGGCTTTCTGGCCTGAACAAGAGTATCGATAACAGAATCTGAGAATCCTCGCTTCGATAAGATCAAGCGTTCAATCTCCAAGCAGTCAGCTGGAGTGAAACCAGATTCGGATGTTCGAACGGACCCTGAACAAGAAGGTCTCGTCTCAAAGGTAGCTTCCAAGGAGGAGCCGATGACATATTCACCAGATCTGCGTACCAAGTCCTGCGTGGCCACGCAGGAGCTATCAAGATCACCGACGCCCTCTCCTGATTGATCCTGGCTACCAGCCTGGGGATGAGAGGAAACGGCGGGAACACATAAGCTAGTTTGAAGGTCCAAGGTGCTACTAGTGCATCCACTAGAGCCGCCTTGGGATCCCTGGATCTGGACCCGTAGCAAGGAACTTTGAAGTTCTGACGAGAGGCCATCAGATCCATGTCTGGAATGCCCCACAGCTGAGTGACTTGGGCAAAGATTTCCGGATGGAGTTCCCACTCCCCCGGATGCAATGTCTGACGACTCAGAAAATCCGCTTCCCAATTTTCCACTCCTGGGATGTGGATAGCGGACAGGTGGCAGGAGTGAGACTCCGCCCATAGAATGATTTTGGTCACTTCTTCCATCGCCAGGGAACTCCTGTTCCCCCCTGATGGTTGATGTACGCAACAGTTGTCATGTTGTCTGATTGAAACCGTATGAACTTGGCCCTCGCTAGCTGAGGCCAAGCCTTGAGAGCATTGAATATCGCTCTCAGTTCCAGAATATTTATCGGTAGAAGAGATTCTTCCCGAGACCAAAGACCCTGAGCTTTCAGGGATCCCCAGACCGCGCCCCAGCCCATCAGACTGGCGTCGGTCGTGACAATGACCCACTCTGGTCTGCGGAATGTCATCCCTCGTGACAGGTTGTCCAGGGACAGCCACCAACGGAGTGAGTCTCTGGTCCTCTGATTTACTTGTATCTTCGGAGACAAGTCTGTATAGTCCCCATTCCACTGACTGAGCATGCACAGTTGTAATGGTCTTAGATGAATGCGTGCAAAAGGAACTATGTCCATTGCCGCTACCATCAACCCGATCACTTCCATGCACTGAGCTATGGAAGGAAGAGGAACGGAATGGAGTATCCGACAAGAGTCTAGAAGTTTTGTTTTTCTGGCCTCTGTCAGAAAAATCCTCATATCTAAGGAGTCTATTATTGTTCCCAAGAAGGGAACCCTTGTTGACGGAGATAGAGAACTCTTTTCCACGTTCACTTTCCATCCGTGAGATCTGAGAAAGGCCAGGACAATGTCCGTGTGAGCCTTTGCTTGAGGAAGGGACGACGCTTGAATCAGAATGTCGTCCAAGTAAGGTACTACAGCAATGCCCCTTGGTCTTAGCACAGCTAGAAGGGACCCTAGTACCTTTGTGAAAATCCATGGAGCAGTGGCTAATCCGAAAGGAAGCGCCACGAACTGGTAATGTTTGTCCAGGAATGCGAACCTCAGGAACCGATGATGTTCCTTGTGGATAGGAATATGTAGATACGCATCCTTTAAATCCACCGTGGTCATGAATTGACCTTCCTGGATGGAAGGAAGAATAGTTCGAATGGTTTCCATCTTGAACGATGGAACCTTGAGAAACTTGTTTAAGATCTTGAGATCTAAGATTGGTCTGAACGTTCCCTCTTTTTTGGGAACTATAAACAGATTGGAGTAGAACCCCATCCCTTGTTCTCTTAATGGAACGGGATGAATCACTCCCATTTTTAACAGGTCTTCTACACAATGTAAGAATGCCTGTCTTTTTATGTGGTCTGAAGACAACTGAGACCTGTGGAACCTCCCCCTTGGGGGAAGTCCCTTGAATTCCAGAAGATAACCTTGGGAGACTATTTCTAGCGCCCAAGGATCCAGAACATCTCTTGCCCAAGCCTGAGCGAAGAGAGAGAGTCTGCCCCCCACCAGATCCGGTCCCGGATCGGGGGCCAACATTTCATGCTGTCTTGGTAGCAGTGGCAGGTTTCTTGGCCTGCTTTCCCTTGTTCCAGCCTTGCATTGGTCTCCAAGCTGGCTTGGCTTGAGAAGTATTACCCTCTTGCTTAGAGGACGTAGCACTTTGGGCTGGTCCGTTTCTACGAAAGGGACGAAAAACAGAATTTATGTTTACCTGATAAATTACTTTCTCCAACGGTGTGTCCGGTCCACGGCGTCATCCTTACTTGTGGGATATTCTCTTCCCCAACAGGAAATGGCAAAGAGCCCAGCAAAGCTGGTCACATGATCCCTCCTAGGCTCCGCCTACCCCAGTCATTCGACCGACGTTAAGGAGGAATATTTGCATAGGAGAAACCATATGGTACCGTGGTGACTGTAGTTAAAGAAAATAAATTATCAGACCTGATTAAAAAAACCAGGGCGGGCCGTGGACCGGACACACCGTTGGAGAAAGTAATTTATCAGGTAAACATAAATTCTGTTTTCTCCAACATAGGTGTGTCCGGTCCACGGCGTCATCCTTACTTGTGGGAACCAATACCAAAGCTTTAGGACACGGATGAAGGGAGGGAGCAAATCAGGTCACCTAAATGGAAGGCACCACGGTTTGCAAAACCTTTCTCCCAAAAATAGCCTCAGAAGAAGCAAAAGTATCAAACTTGTAAAATTTGGTAAAAGTGTGCAGTGAAGACCAAGTCGCTGCCCTACATATCTGATCAACAGAAGCCTCGTTCTTGAAGGCCCATGTGGAAGCCACAGCCCTAGTGGAATGAGCTGTGATTCTTTCGGGAGGCTGCCGTCCGGCAGTCTCGTAAGCCAATCTGATGATGCTTTTAATCCAAAAAGAGAGAGAGGTAGAAGTTGCTTTTTGACCTCTCCTTTTACCGGAATAAACAACAAACAAGGAAGATGTTTGTCTAAAATCCTTTGTAGCATCTAAATAGAATTTTAGAGCGCGAACAACATCCAAATTGTGCAACAAACGTTCCTTCTTTGAAACTGGTTTCGGACACAGAGAAGGTACGATAATCTCCTGGTTAATGTTTTTGTTAGAAACAACTTTTGGAAGAAAACCAGGTTTAGTACGTAAAACCACCTTATCTGCATGGAACACCAGATAAGGAGGAGAACACTGCAGAGCAGATAATTCTGAAACTCTTCTAGCAGAAGAAATTGCAACTAAAAACAAAACTTTCCAAGATAATAACTTAATATCAACGGAATGTAAGGGTTCAAACGGAACCCCCTGAAGAACTGAAAGAACTAAATTGAGACTCCAAGGAGGAGTCAAAGGTTTGTAAACAGGCTTAATTCTAACCAGAGCCTGAACAAAGGCTTGAACATCTGGCACAGCTGCCAGTTTTTTGTGAAGTAACACAGACAAGGCAGAAATCTGTCCCTTCAGGGAACTTGCAGATAATCCTTTTTCCAATCCTTCTTGAAGGAAGGATAGAATCTTAGGAATCTTAACCTTGTCCCAAGGGAATCCTTTAGATTCACACCAACAGATATATTTTTTCCAAATTTTGTGGTAAATCTTTCTAGTTACAGGCTTTCTGGCCTGAACAAGAGTATCGATAACAGAATCTGAGAACCCTCGCTTCGATAAGATCAAGCGTTCAATCTCCAAGCAGTCAGCTGGAGTGAAACCAGGTTCGGATGTTCGAACGGACCCTGAACAAGAAGGTCTCGTCTCAAAGGTAGCTTCCAAGGTGGAGCCGATGACATATTCACCAGATCTGCATACCAAGTCCTGCGTGGCCACGCAGGAGCTATCAAGATCACCGACGCCCTCTCCTGATTGATCCTGGCTACCAGCCTGGGGATGAGAGGAAACGGCGGGAACACATAAGCTAGTTTGAAGGTCCAAGGTGCTACTAGTGCATCCACTAGAGCCGCCTTGGGATCCCTGGATCTGGACCCGTAGCAAGGAACTTTGAAGTTCTGACGAGAGGCCATCAGATCCATGTCTGGAACGCCCCACAGCTGAGTGACTTGGGCAAAGATTTCCGGATGGAGTTCCCACTCCCCCGGATGCAATGTCTGACGACTCAGAAAATCCGCTTCCCAATTTTCCACTCCTGGGATGTGGATAGCGGACAGGTGGCAGGAGTGAGACTCCGCCCATAGAATGATTTTGGTCACTTCTTCCATCGCTAGGGAACTCCTTGTTCCCCCCTGATGGTTGATGTACGCAACAGTTGTCATGTTGTCTGATTGAAACCGTATGAACTTGGCCCTCGCTAGCTGAGGCCAAGCCTTGAGAGCATTGAATATCGCTCTCAGTTCCAGAATATTTATCGGTAGAAGAGATTCTTCCCGAGACCAAAGACCCTGAGCTTTCAGGGATCCCCAGACCGCGCCCCAGCCCATCAGACTGGCGTCGGTCGTGACAATGACCCACTCTGGTCTGCGGAATGTCATCCCTTGTGACAGGTTGTCCAGGGACAGCCACCAACGGAATGAGTCTCTGGTCCTCTGATTTACTTGTATCTTCGGAGACAAGTCTGTATAATCCCCATTCCACTGACTGAGCATGCACAGTTGTAATGGTCTTAGATGAATGCGCGCAAAAGGAACTATGTCCATTGCCGCTACCATCAACCCGATCACTTCCATGCACTGAGCTATGGAAGGAAGAGGAACGGAATGAAGTATCCGACAAGAGTCTAGAAGCTTTGTTTTTCTGGCCTCTGTCAGAAATATCCTCATTTCTAAGGAGTCTATTATTGTTCCCAAGAAGGGAACCCTTGTTGACGGAGATAGAGAACTCTTTTCCACGTTCACTTTCCATCCGTGAGATCTGAGAAAGGCCAGGACTATGTCCGTGTGAGCCTTTGCTTGAGGAAGGGACGACGCTTGAATCAGAATGTCGTCCAAGTAAGGTACTACAGCAATGCCCCTTGGTCTTAGCACAGCTAGAAGGGACCCTAGTACCTTTGTGAAAATCCTTGGAGCAGTGGCTAATCCGAAAGGAAGCGCCACGAACTGGTAATGCTTGTCCAGGAATGCGAACCTTAGGAACCGATGATGTTCCTTGTGGATAGGAATATGTAGATACGCATCCTTTAAATCCACCGTGGTCATGAATTGACCTTCCTGGATGGAAGGAAGAATAGTTCGAATGGTTTCCATCTTGAACGATGGAACCTTGAGAAACTTGTTTAAGATCTTGAGATCTAAGATTGGTCTGAACGTTCCCTCTTTTTTGGGAACTATGAACAGATTGGAGTAGAACCCCATCCCTTGTTCTCTTAATGGAACAGGATGAATCACTCCCATTTTTAACAGGTCTTCTACACAATGTAAGAATGCCTGTCTTTTTATGTGGTCTGAAGACAACTGAGACCTGTGGAACCTCCCCCTTGGGGGAAGCCCCTTGAATTCCAGAAGATAACCTTGGGAGACTATTTCTAGCGCCCAAGGATCCAGAACATCTCTTGCCCAAGCCTGAGCGAAGAGAGAGAGTCTGCCCCCCACCAGATCCGGTCCCGGATCGGGGGCCAACATTTCATGCTGTCTTGGTAGCAGTGGCAGGTTTCTTGGCCTGCTTTCCCTTGTTCCAGCCTTGCATTGGTCTCCAAGCTGGCTTGGCTTGAGAAGTATTACCCTCTTGCTTAGAGGACGTAGCACTTTGGGCTGGTCCGTTTCTACGAAAGGGACGAAAATTAGGTTTATTTTTTGCCTTGAAAGGCCGATCCTGAGGAAGGGCGTGGCCCTTACCCCCAGTGATATCAGAGATAATCTCTTTCAAGTCAGGGCCAAACAGCGTTTTCCCCTTGAAAGGAATGTTAAGTAGCTTGTTCTTGGAAGACGCATCAGCCGACCAAGATTTCAACCAAAGCGCTCTGCGCGCCACAATAGCAAACCCAGAATTCTTAGCCGCTAACCTAGCCAATTGCAAAGTGGCGTCTAGGGTAAAAGAATTAGCCAATTTGAGAGCATTGATTCTGTCCATAATCTCCTCATAAGGAGGAGAATCACTATCGACCGCCTTTATCAGCTCATCGAACCAGAAACATGCGGCTGTAGCGACAGGGACAACGCATGAAATTGGTTGTAGAAGGTAACCCTGCTGAACAAACATCTTTTTAAGCAAACCTTCTAATTTTTTATCCATAGGATCTTTGAAAGCACAACTATCCTCTATGGGTATAGTGGTGCGTTTGTTTAAAGTGGAAACCGCTCCCTCGACCTTGGGGACTGTCTGCCATAAGTCCTTTCTGGGGTCGACCATAGGAAACAATTTTTTAAATATGGGGGGAGGGACGAAAGGAATACCGGGCCTTTCCCATTCTTTATTAACAATGTCCGCCACCCGCTTGGGTATAGGAAAAGCTTCTGGGAGCCCCGGCACCTCTAGGAACTTGTCCATTTTACATAGTTTCTCTGGGATGACCAACTTGTCACAATCATCCAGAGTGGATAATACCTCCTTAAGCAGAATGCGGAGATGTTCCAACTTAAATTTAAATGTAATCACATCAGGTTCAGCTTGTTGAGAAATGTTCCCTGAATCAGTAATTTCTCCCTCAGACAAAACCTCCCTGGCCCCATCAGACTGGGTTAGGGGCCCTTCAGAAACATTATTATCAGCGTCGTCATGCTCTTCGGTATCTAAAACAGAGCAGTCGCGCTTACGCTGATAAGTGTTCATTTTGGCTAAAATGTTTTTGACAGAATTATCCATTACAGCCGTTAATTGTTGCATAGTAAGGAGTATTGGCGCGCTAGATGTACTAGGGGCCTCCTGAGTGGGCAAGACTCGTGTAGACGAAGGAGGGAATGATGCAGTACCATGCTTACTCCCCTCACTTGAGGAATCATCTTGGGCATCATTGTCATTGTCACATAAATCACATTTATTTAAATGAATAGGAATTCTGGCTTCCCCACATTCAGAACACAGTCTATCTGGTAGTTCAGACATGTTAAACAGGCATAAACTTGATAACAAAGTACAAAAAACGTTTTAAAATAAAACCGTTACTGTCACTTTAAATTTTAAACTGAACACACTTTATTACTGCAATTGCGAAAAAACATGAAGGAATTGTTCAAAATTCACCAAATTTTCACCACAGTGTCTTAAAGCCTTAAAAGTATTGCACACCAAATTTGGAAGCTTTAACCCTTAAAATAACGGAACCGGAGCCGTTTTGAACTTTAACCCCTTTACAGTCCCTGGTATCTGCTTTGCTGAGACCCAACCAAGCCCAAAGGGGAATACGATACCAAATGACGCCTTCAGAAAGTCTTTTCTAAGTATCAGAGCTCCTCTCACATGCGACTGCATGCCATGCCTCTCAAAAACAAGTGCGCAACACCGGCGCGAAAATGAGGCTCTGCCTATGATTAGGGAAAGCCCCTAAAGAATAAGGTGTCTAAAACAGTGCCTGCCGATATTATTATATCAAAATACCCAAATAAAATGATTCCTCAAGGCTAAATATGTGTTAATAATGAATCGATTTAGCCCAGAAAAAGTCTACAGTCTTAATAAGCCCTTGTGAAGCCCTTATTTACGATCGTAATAAACATGGCTTACCGGATCCCATAGGGAAAATGACAGCTTCCAGCATTACATCGTCTTGTTAGAATGTGTCATACCTCAAGCAGCAAGAGACTGCTCACTGTTCCCCCAACTGAAGTTAATTGCTCTCAACAGTCCTGTGTGGAACAGCCATGGATTTTAGTGACGGTTGCTAAAATCATTTTCCTCATACAAACAGAAATCTTCATCTCTTTTCTGTTTCTGAGTAAATAGTACATACCAGCACTATTTTAAAATAACAAACTCTTGATTGAATAATAAAAACTACAGTTAAACACTAAAAAACTCTAAGCCATCTCCGTGGAGATGTTGCCTGTACAACGGCAAAGAGAATGACTGGGGTAGGCGGAGCCTAGGAGGGATCATGTGACCAGCTTTGCTGGGCTCTTTGCCATTTCCTGTTGGGGAAGAGAATATCCCACAAGTAAGGATGACGCCGTGGACCGGACACACCTATGTTGGAGAAATTAGGTTTATTTTTTGCCTTGAAAGGCCGATCCTGAGGAAGGGCGTGGCCCTTACCCCCAGTGATATCCGAGATAATCTCTTTCAAGTCAGGGCCAAACAGCGTTTTCCCCTTGAAAGGAATGTTAAGTAGCTTGTTCTTGGAAGACGCATCAGCCGACCAAGATTTCAACCAAAGCGCTCTGCGCGCCACAATAGCAAACCCAGAATTCTTAGCCGCTAACCTAGCCAATTGCAAAGTGGCGTCTAGGGTGAAAGAATTAGCCAATTTGAGAGCATTGATTCTGTCCATAATCTCCTCATAAGGAGGAGAATCACTGTCGACCGCCTTTATCAGCTCATCGAACCAGAAACATGCGGCTGTAGCGACAGGGACAATGCATGAAATTGGTTGTAGAAGGTAACCCTGCTGAACAAACATCTTTTTAAGCAAACCTTCTAATTTTTTATCCATAGGATCTTTGAAAGCACAACTATCCTCTATGGGTATAGTGGTGCGTTTGTTTAAAGTGGAAACCGCTCCCTCGACCTTGGGGACTGTCTGCCATAAGTCCTTTCTGGGGTCGACCATAGGAAACAATTTTTTAAATATGGGGGGAGGGACGAAAGGAATACCGGGCCTTTCCCATTCTTTATTAACAATGTCCGCCACCCGCTTGGGTATAGGAAAAGCTTCTGGGAGCCCCGGCACCTCTAGGAACTTGTCCATTTTACATAGTTTCTCTGGGATGACCAACTTGTCACAATCATCCAGAGTGGATAATACCTCCTTAAGCAGAATGCGGAGATGTTCCAACTTAAATTTAAATGCAATCACATCAGGTTCAGCTTGTTGAGAAATGTTCCCTGAATCAGTAATTTCTCCCTCAGACAAAACCTCCCTGGCCCCATCAGACTGAGTTAGGGGCCCTTAAGAAATATTAATATCAGCGTCGTCATGCTCTTCAGTATCTAAAACAGAGCAGTCGCGCTTACGCTGATAAGTGTTCATTTTGGCTAAAATGTTTTTGACAGAATTATCCATTACAGCCGTTAATTGTTGCATAGTAAGGAGTATTGGCGCGCTAGATGTACTAGGGGCCTCCTGAGTGGGCAAGACTCGTGTAGACGAAGGAGGGAATGATGCAGTACCATGCTTACTCCCCTCACTTGAGGAATCATCTTGGGCATCATTGTCATTGTCACATAAATCACATTTATTTAAATGAATAGGAATTCTGGCTTCCCACATTCAGAACACAGTCTATCTGGTAGTTCAGACATGTTAAACAGGCATAAACTTGATAACAAGTACAAAAAACGTTTTAAAATAAAACCGTTACTGTCACTTTAAATTTTAAACTGAACACACTTTATAGTAATAAAGTGTGTTCAGTTTAAAATTTAAAGTGACAGTTTAAAGTGACAGTAGCAAATGCGAAAAAACATGAAGGAATTGTTCAAAATTCACCAAATTTTCACCACAGTGTCTTAAAGCCTTAAAAGTATTGCACACCAAATTTGGAAGCTTTAACCCTTAAAATAACGGAACCGGAGCCGTTTTGAACTTTAACCCCTTTACAGTCCCTGGTATCTGCTTTGCTGAGACCCAACCAAGCCCCAAGGGGAATACGATACCAAATGACGCCTTCAGAAAGTCTTTTCTAAGTATCAGAGCTCCTCTCACATGCGACTGCATGCCATGCCTCTCAAAAACAAGTGCGCAACACCGGCGCGAAAATGAGGCTCTGCCTATGCTTTGGGAAAGCCCCTAAAGAATAAGGTGTCTAAAACAGTGCCTGCCGATATTATTATATCAAAATACCCAGATAAAATGATTCCTCAAGGCTAAATATGTGTTAATAATCAATCGATTTAGCCCAAAAAAAGTCTACAGTCTTAATAAGCCCTTTTTGAAGCCCTTATTTACAATCGTAATAAACATGGCTTACCGGATCCCAGAGGGAAAATGACAGCTTCCAGCATTACATCGTCTTGTTAGAATGTGTCATACCTCAAGCAGCAAGAGACTGCTCACTGTTCCCCCAACTGAAGTTAATTGCTCTCAACAGTCCTGTGTGGAACAGCCATGGATTTTAGTGACGGTTGCTAAAATCATTTTCCTCATACAAACAGAAATCTTCATCTCTTTTCTGTTTCTGAGTAAATAGTACATACCAGCACTATTTCAAAATAACAAACTCTTGATTGAATAATAAAAACTACAGTTAAACACTAAAAAAAACTCTAAGCCATCTCCGTGGAGATGTTGCCTGTACAACGGCAAAGAGAATGACTGGGGTAGGCGGAGCCTAGGAGGGATCATGTGACCAGCTTTGCTGGGCTCTTTGCCATTTCCTGTTGGGGAGGAGAATATCCCACAAGTAAGGATGACGCCGTGGACCGGACACACCTATGTTGGAGAAATAAATATTCACTTTTATAATTATAAATTATTATGTAATAACACTGCTAAAACTATGACTATTAAATAGTTGTAATATTAAAGAGTAATTTACTCGAGTTTGATAGCACAATAATTAGTAAGAAGTAGAAGGAAAGGACCAAGTGCAAGTATATTATAATAAATCACAAATAGATAATATAGGAATGCTTATGTAATGGAAAGAATAATACATTTCCATAAGCCAGTGATTTTCTATTCAAAAGAAAATAGCGGAAAAGGGAGAGTGGCTTTGGTCACGCTAGATTCAACAAGGAAGCGTCAATTGTTAGAGTGAACAGTAAGACGCGTATCAATGAGCAGTGCTAGATAACCCAGATGTTACTATAATAAATAAAATCGTCAGAAAGGAAATTAAGAAAAACAAGTAAGTAGTCCATTGTATTGTTTCATCCCAATGAAAAGGAGTGTAGTTTTGTGTTGTAAAGCAGCATACAATTTTGACAATCGATTGTGAAATTCTTTAGACATGGAAGCTGTATGGGACAAAATAGAAATGTATACAATGAGTGTGTACATGTATATTTACATACAGTGTGAGCGAGGTTTGTTGACACAGCAAAGGGAAATGAGATACACTTTAAATGGGATATATGAAGTCACGCAAAGAGTAAGAATATGAGAGGGGGTTCTCAAGATAAGAAACCTTCCTCTGGAGGAAGAATTTCTGAATTCCAGCTTGTATCCCTGATACACTATCTCTAATGCCCAGGGATCCTGAACATCCCTTATCCAAGCCTGGATGAAGAAAGACAGTTTGCCCCCTACTAGATCCGGTCCCGGATCGGGGGCCAGCCCTTCATGCTGACTTGGGAGCAGCCGCAGGCTTCTTGGATTGCTTACCCTTTTTCCAAGACTGGTTGGGTCTCCAGGTAGACTTGGCTTGAGAATAGTTCCCTTCCTGTTTAGAGGAAGAGGAAGGAGGGATTCCCTTGAAATTTCGAAAGGAACAAAAATTACTCTGTCGACCTCTCTGTTTGGATCTTTTATCCTGAGGGAGGAGATGACCCTTGCCTCCCGCGATGTCAGAAATAATTTCAGGACCGAACAATGTCTTCCCCTTGTAAGGAATAGCCAGAAGCTTAGACTTGGATGACACATCCGCAGACCAAGATTTCAACCATAAGTCTCTGCGTGCTAAGATGGAAAAACCCAAACTCTTAGCCGCCAATTTGGTAATCTGCAAAGAAGCATCCATAATAAACGAATTTGCTCATTTAAGAGCTTTAATTATATCCTGTATCTCTTCCAAAGAAGTCTCAGTTTTAAGAGACTTTTCCAGAACATCAAACCAATACGTAGCCGCACTTGTAACCGTAACAATGCAGGCCGCCGGTTGCAAAAGCAACCCCTGATGAACATAGATCTTCTTAAGAAGACCCTCTAATTTCTTATCCATAGGGTCTTTGAAAGCACAACTATCCTCGATAGGAATAGTAGTCCGGTGTATAGCTGTGCGAATGGGGAGGGATGTAGGGGTTCAATTCAGTCACTTATTATTACCTTTTGTTCCCATACTCTGTATTTAACTTTGTGCAAAGTAGCAATCACTGTTCTTTTAAGAATTGAAGCACTCCTTATATGCTGGTAAATGAATACATTTATGTTTCCTATGCTCTCTCAATTTCGTATAAACTTGTTATATGTATATCAGGAGTTAAATTCTTGAGCCATTTTGGTTTTAACCTATCAGGTAGTTTCTTAGCCTTTATATTGTGTACTCAGATGCACCTTGTTATGTCTATGAGTACGGTCCTAGTGACCAAAACAGGTCAGACGTTTTTGTACGGCCAAGGATTTTATTATCCTATTCCTGCTGTGTTAAACTATTTGTTAAATAAAGTATTTACTTTTTAACTACTTTCTACAAGAGGCTCTGCTGGACTTCTTTTCAATATGATATAAGCCACCGTCAAGATTGTCCGACTTGAATTGAATAAATCAGACGGAACATAAATGCAGCCATGCTTAAAGCGCATAGAAGATAGCCTGCAGTTCCAGAATGTTGATAGGAAGAGCTAAAGGCCCTCAAAGGACCCAGACAGCACCCTGTCTGTCAAACTTACGTCCGTAGATATAATCTCCCAAGAAGAACACAGGAACATCTGCCCTGGAGTACAGGTTCCTGAGATAGCCATCAGGAAAGAGACTCTCATCACAGGGTCTAGACAGATTACTTAACTGTAGAGGTCTCAGATAAAAGCGAGCAAAAAAGTATAGCATCCGAAGCCGCTACCATATGACCTACCATTTCCATGCATTGTGCCACTAAAGGCCAGAGGAGAGAATGTAATAGACGGCAGGCTGTCTGCAGTTTTCCTTGTCGTTGGTCCGTGAGAAAGATGCTCATACAAACAGAGTCTATTAAGTTCCCCAGGAATGTCACTCTTGTACTAGGAGTTAGAGAACTTTTTCCCAGATTCACTTTCCAACCATGAAATCGAAGATACCAGAGCAGAGTATCTGTATGAGTTTGCTAACTGAAAAGAAGGCGCTTGAACCAAGATATAGTCCAAGTAACGCGCCACAGCAATCCCTTGCAGTCTGACCAACGCCAGAAGCGCTCCTAGGACCGTTGTGAAAATCATTGGGACAGTAGCTAAACAAAAGAGAAGAGCTATGAACTGATAATGATTGACCAGAAAAACAAAACGTAGGAACTGATGACGATCCTTGTGGATGGGAATATGCATCCCTTAGAACTATGCATCAACTGACCCGCCTAGACCAGAGGAAAAACTGATCTAATTGTTTCCATCTTGAAGGCAGGTACTATCATGAATTTGTTTAAACATTTCAGATCCAGAATGCGACAGAAAGTTTCTTGGAAACTTGCGCACTGAATCAATCACAAACACCCCTCGATCCGATGCCACTAACAAATGTACACCTTACCCCCACCAGAATCTCAAAGGGCCATGTGAGAATACAAACACTGCCACTAAAATAAAGTGTAGGGCTGTCCCTTTAACAAACTCCCTGTCAGAGAATGCCAGCCGGATACACTTTTAGGCTACCCTGTAGTCCCTCCTAGAGACCTCAGGTACTCAATTATCCCCTAGCATCAGAAGTCCCTACCCTGCTAAGGTTCTGGGTCTACCCCTTTACTGGGAGAGAAACACCCATGTCCCTGAATTCTGTATAGGGCCCCCCATGCCTTTCTCCCAGAGCCACAGCCACTCTCAGACTAGGGAAAAAGCTAGCTAGGGTGCCCTAAAGGAAATTAAAGCCTTACCAAGAGAAAGTCCAGTCTGGGTCCTCTCTCACAGAGGATTAGAGTGTCACTGACACCGCCATCCCGTAAGGAAAAAGGGAGAATGGCTTCAGAATGCTGGTAAAGAGGCATGACTTCCCCTGCCCTCTCTTGAAGGAAACAATCCATCTGAGGACTAAGAATCTTCTTTAAATAGCACCTCTTCTTTGCCTACCTCCATGAAACTAGGCAAAGAACTACTGAGAGGGAAGGGGACGTGGGAAGGATATGCAAAGCCTTGCTGGGTTGTCTTTGCCTCCTCCTGGTGGACAGGTGAAGTATTTTCCATAGGTAAATGAATGAATTTGTGGACTCTTACTGACATTAGAAAGAAAGATACAGTTTAACCTGTCTACACTTTTTTATTTTAAATATACAACTGAGACTTTAGCAGTCACAGCCTCTACAGCCTTGGACTCTGTACACTTTAACACAGGATAAAGAGTCCGTACATACAATCATGTTATGTAATATTAACCAAAGACAATCTTGTAATGATTACTAATATTATGATCTTCAATAAAAAGTAATTAAAAAAAAAGAAGAGTAATATTAATAAATTGCATTGAACTTAATTGTTTATAACCATAATATAGCTAAAACTAATGTTTGTTCATAAGTCACAAATGCAGACTGATGTACTAAAATCAGCTTTGCCACTTAGCTACATTTATTTTTAAGCTAGTCAAAGCAATCAATGAAATTTGTTAACAAAAAAAAACATAATTTATGTAAGAACTTACCTGATAAATTCATTTCTTTCATATTAGCAAGAGTCCATGAGCTAGTGACGTATGGGATATACATTCCTACCAGGAGGGGCAAAGTTTCCCAAACCTTAAAATGCCTATAAATACACCCCTCACCACACCCACAATTCAGTTTAACGAATAGCCAAGAAGTGGGGTGATAAGAAAAAAAGTGCGAAAGCATATAAAATAAGGAATTGGAATAATTGTGCTTTATACAAAAAAATCATAACCACCACAAAAAAGGGCGGGCCTCATGGACTCTTGCTAATATGAAAGAAATGAATTTATCAGGTAAGTTCTTACATAAATTATGTTTTCTTTCATGTAATTAGCAAGAGTCCATGAGCTAGTGACGTATGGGATAATGACTACCCAAGATGTGGATCTTTCCACACAAGAGTCACTAGAGAGGGAGGGATAAAATAAAGACAGCCAATTCCTGCTGAAAATAATCCACACCCAAAATAAAGTTTAATGAAAAACATAAGCAGAAGATTCAAACTGAAACCGCTGCCTGAAGTACTTTTCTAGCAAAAACTGCTTCAGAAGAAGAAAATACAACAAAATGGTAGAATTTGGTAAAAGTATGCAAAGAGGACCAAGTTGCCGCTTTGCAAATCTGATCAACCGAAGCTTCATTCCTAAACGCCCAGGAAGTAGAAACTGACCTAGTAGAATGAGCTGTAATCCTATGAGGCAGAGTCTTACCCGACTCAACATAGGCAAGATGAATTAAAGATTTCAACCAAGATGCCAAAGAAATGGCAGAAGTTTTCTGGCCTTTCTAAAACCGGAAAAGATAACAAATAAACTAGAAGTCTTTCGGAAAGACTTAGTAGCTTCAACATAATATTTCAAAGCTCTAATAACATCCAAAGAATGCAACGATTTCTCCTTAGAATTCTTAGGATTAAGACATAATGAAGGAACCACAAAGTCTCTACTAATGTTGTTGGAATTCACAACTTAGGTAAAAATTCAAAAGAAGTTCGCAACACCGCCTTATCCTGATGAAAAATTAGAAAAGGAGACTCACAAGAAAGAGCAGATAATTCAGAAACTCTTCTGGCAGAAGAGATGGCCAAAAGGAACAAAACTTTCCAAGAAAGTAATTTAATATCCAATGAATGCATAGGTTCAAATGGAGGAGCTTGAAGAGCCCCCAGAACCAAATTCAAACTCCAAGGAGGAGAAATTGACTTAATGACAGGCTTTATACGAACCAAAGCTTGTGCAAAACAATGAATATCAGGAAGAATAGCAATCTTTCTGTGAAAAAGAACAGAAAGAGCAGAGATTTGACCTTTCAAGGAACTTGCGGACAAACCCTTATCTAAACCATCCTGAAGAAACTGTAATATTCTCGGTATTCTAAAAGAATGCCAAGAAAAAAGATGAGAAAGACACCAAGAAATATAAGTCTTCCAGACTCTATAATATATCTCTCTGGATACAGATCTACGAGCCTGTAACACAGTATTAATCACAGAGTCAGAGAAACCTCTTTGACCAAGAATCAAGCGTTCAATCTCCATACCTTTAAATTTAAGGATTTCAGATCCTGATGGAAAAAAGGACCTTGAGACAAAAGGTCTGGTCTTAACGGAAGAGTCCACGGTTGGCAAGAGGCCATCCGGACAAGATCCGCATACCAAAACCTGTGAGGCCATGCCGGAGCTACCAGCAGAACAAACGAGCATTCCTTCAGAATCTTGGAGATTACTCTTGGAAGAAGAACTAGAGGCGGAAAGATATAGGCAGGATGATACTTCCAAGGAAGTGATAATGCATCCACTGCCTCCGCCTGAGGATCCTGGGATCTGGACAGATACCTGGGAAGTTTCTTGTTTAGATGAGAAGCCATCAGATCTATTTCTGGAAGTTCCCACATTTGAACAATCTGAAGAAATACCTCTGGGTGAAGAGATCATTCGCCCGGATGCAACGTTTGGCGACTGAGATAATCCGCTTTCCAATTGTCCATACCTGGGATATGAACCGCAGAGATTAGACAGGAGCTGGATTCCGCCCAAACCAAAAATTCGAGATACTTCTTTCATAGCCAGAGGACTGTGAGTCCCTCCTTGATGATTGATGTATGCCACAGTTGTGACATTGTCTATCTGAAAACAAATGAACAACTCTCTCTTCAGAAGAGGCCAAGACTGAAGAGCTCTGAAAATTGCACGGAGTTCCAAAATATTGATCGGAAAACTCACCTCCTGAGATTCCCAAACCCCTTGTGCCGTCAGATACCCCCACACAGCTCCCCAACCTGTAAGACTTGCATCTGTTGAGATTATAGTCCAGGTCGGAAGAACAAAGAAGCCCCCTGAACTAAACGATGGTGATCTGTCCACCATGTCAGAGAGTGTTGTAAAATCGGTTTAAAGATATTAATTGAGATATCTTTGAGTAATCCCTGCACCATTGGTTCAGCATACAGAACTGAAGAGGTCGCATTTGAAAATGAGCAAAGGAGATCGCATCTGATGCGGCAGTCCTAAGACCCAACATTTCCATGCATAAGGCTACCAAAGGGAATGATTGTGACTGAAGGTTTTGACAAGCTGATATCAATGTTAAACTTCTCTTGTCTGACAAGGACAGAGTCATAGACACTGAATATATCTAGAAACCTAAAAAGGTTACCCTTGTCTGAGGAATCAATGAACTGATTGGTAAATTGATCCTCCAACCATGAACTTGAAGAAACAACACAAGTCGTTTCGTATGAGATTCTTCGAAAATGAGAAGACTGAGCAAGTACCAAGATATCGTCCAAATAAGGAAATACCAAAACCCTATTCTCTGATTACAGAAAGAAGGGCACCGAGAACCTTTGAAAAAAATTCTTGGAACTGAGGCTAGGCCAAACGGTAGAGCCACAAAACTGGTAATGCTTGTCTAAAAAGAGAATCTCAGACACTAAAAAGTGATCTGGATGAATCGGAATATGCAGATACACATCCTGAAAATCTATTGTAGACATATAATGCCCTTGCTAAACAAAAGGCAGGATAGTCCTACAGTAACCATCTTGAATGTTGGTATCCTAACATAACGATTCAATAATGATAGATCCGGAACTGGTCTGAAGGAATTGACCTTCTTTGGTACAATGAAGAGATAAAATAAAACCCCAGCCCCTGTTCCAGAACTGGAACTGGCATAAATACTCCAGCCAACTCTAGATCTGAAACACATTTCAGAAATGCTGAGCCTTTGCTGTGTTAACTGGGACACGGGAAAGAAAAGAATCTCTTAGCAGGAGGCCTTAACTTGAAGCCAATTCTGTACCTTTCTGAAACAATGTTTCTGAAACCAGAGATTAAGAACGGAATTGATCCAAATTTCTTTGAAGAAAACGTAATCTGCCCTATACCAGCTGAGCTGGAATAAGGGCCGCACCTTCATAGGTACTTAGGAGCTGGCTATAGGTATCTATAAGGCTTGGATATATTCCAAACTGGAAATAGTTTCCAAACTGATACCGCTCCTGAGGATGAAGGATCAGGCTTTTGTTCCTTGTGAGGAAAGGAACGAAAATGATTATTTACCCTGGAAAGAAAGGGAAAGCAAAGTTGACTTAGAAGACATGTCAGCATTCCAAGTTTAATCCATAAAGCTTTTCTAGCTAAAATAGCTAGAGACATATACCTGACATCAACTCTAATGATATCAAAAGATGGTATCACCAATAAAATTATTAGCATGTTATAGAATAATAATAATGCTATAAAATTATGATCTGTTACTTGTTGCGCTAAAGCTTCTAACCAAAAAGTTGAAGCTGCAGCAACATCCGCTAAAAATATAGCAGGTCTAAGAAGATTACCTGAACATAAGTAAGCTTTTCTTAGAAAGGATTCAATTTTCCTATCTAAAGGATCCTTAAATGAAGTACTATCTGCCGTAGGAACAGTAGTACATTAGCAGGAGTAGAGACAGCCCCATAACCTTAGGGATTTTTGTCCCAAAAAACTCTAATCTGTCAGATGGCACAGGATATAATTTGCTTAAACGTCTAGAAGGAGTAAATAAATTACCCAAATTATTCCATTCCCTGGAAATTACTTCAGAAATAACATCAGGGAGATAAAACACTTCTGGAATAACTACAGGAGATTTAAAAACCTTATTTAAACGTTTACATTTAGTATCAAGAGGACCAGAATCCTCTATTTCTAATGCAAATAACACTTCTTTAAGTAAAGAACGAATAAATTCCATCTTGAACAAATACAAAGATTTATCAGCATCAACCTCTGAGACAGAAACCTCTGAACCAGAAGAACCATTATCAGTATCAGAATGATGATGTTCATTTAAAAATTCATCTGAAAAAAGAGAAGTTTTAAAAGACTTTTATGTATACTAGAAGGAGAAATAACAGACATAGCCTTCTTAATGGATTTAAAAAATAAAATCTCTTATGTTATCAGGAACACTCTGAAAATTAGATGTTGACGGAACAGCAACAGGTAATGTAACAGTACTAAAGGAAATTTTATCTGCATTAATAAGTTTGACATGACATGCAATACAAATAACAGCTGGAGAAACAGATACCAAAAGTTTATAGCAGATACACTTAGCTTGGTAGCTCCAGCACTGTGCAGTGATTTTCCTGAAGTATCTTCTGACTCAGTTGCAACGTGGAACATCTTGCAATATGTAAAAGAAAAAAACAACATATAAAGCAAAATTGATCAAATTCCTTAAATGACAGTTTCAGGAATGGGAAAAAATGCCAAAGAACAAGCTTCTAGCAACCAGAAGCAATAAAAAATGAGACTTAAATAATGTGGAGACAAAAGTGACGCCCATATTTTTTCGCGCCAAATAAGACGCCCACATTATTTGGCGCCTAAATGCTTTTTGGCGCCAAAAATGACGCCACATCCGGAACGCCGACATTTTTGGCGCAAAATAACGTCAAAGAATGACGCAACTTCCGGCAACACGTATGACGCCGGAAACGGAAATAGAATTTTTGCGCCAAAAAAGTCCGCGCCAACAATGACGCAATAAAATGACGCATTTTCAGCCCCCGCGAGCCTAACAGCCCACAGGGAAAAAGTCAAATTTTAAGGTAAAAAATGTTAAATTAAAATGCATTATCCCAAATATGAAACTGACTGTCTGAAAAATAAGGAAAGTTGAACATTCTGAGTCAAGGCAAATAAATGTTTGAATACATATATTTAGAACTTTATAAACAAAGTGCCCAACCATAGCTAGGAGTGTCACAGAAAATAAGACTTACTTACCCCAGGACACTCATCTACATATAGCAGATAGCCAAACCAGTACTGAAACGAGAATCAGCAGAGGTAATGGTATATATAAGAGTATATCGTCGATCTGAAAAGGGAGGTAAGAGATAAATCTCTACGACCGATAACAGAGAACCTATGAAATAGACCCCTTAGAAGGAGATCACTGCATTCAAATAGGCAATACTCTCCTCACATCCCTCTGACATTCACTGCACGCTGAGAGGAAAACCGGGCTCCAACTTGCTGCGGAGCGCATATCAACGTAGAATCTAGCACAAACTTACTTCACCACCTCCATCGGAGGCAAAGTTTGTAAAACTGAATTGTGGGTGTGGTGAGGGGTGTATTTATAGGCATTTTAAGGTTTGGGAAACTTTGCCCCTCCTGGTAGGAATGTATATCCCATACGTCACTAGCTCATGGACTCTTGCTAATTACATGAAAGAAAACAAGGATTGATCTTTTGTGCTGTCAATCTTTTAAAAGGAACAGTAAACACCTTGTAATTACAAGACATTTGTTGTTGCTTTAGAATAACATATCAGCCAAGTTTAACTTATTAAAACAAATTTACATCCTTTTAACTGTAATTATTTTTCAACAGCCAAAGTCCACCCACCTAGGAGTGAATGAATCTGGGCTTTAGTCCACAGACAAGGCTAGCCACGGTCTTAAATTTAGTATAAAGTACTCTGTTTTGCAGTTGTTATCATAAAAAGCCAATAAGTGGAAGCTATACAGAAGGGATAACCTTGAGAAGTCACCAGGGTGCTTTTCATGTTCTGAGAATTAGAAATTGTTCAATTTTCAGAGCTAAATTACATGAAAAGGGGAAAAATAAATAATGGAAATATATTGCAAAGTTGTTTTCTTATGCATAACCAGACATTTTAAAAACAAATCTCAAGGTGTTTACAATCCCTTAAATAATGTAAATTTGTATGTTTAAAAACCTTAGATTAAATAATAAACCTTAGATAAAATAAATGTACTTATGTCACATGTAGTTGGTCTGTTTTAACCCTGAACTCCTCTGCAACTTTTTATGAAGATAATCCAATCATTAGCAAGTAAAATGTGCATTACCTGATAATTGTGAGTAGCTCCTGCTGTACTGCAAATATGGGCAGAAACTGACGCTGTTCCATCAAACTCTTCTTACGGGAGAAGTCACTGCTTGCCTCACTACGTTCACGCACATGATCTGCAAACTTCTGTTCCGCCCTAGTAGAGCAAGGACAGATTGACATAAAATATTATGCCAACAGACACATGCAAAGACACACACTACCCACTACCTTCCCCTCAAACACAAATTAACCTTATTATTTAATAAAAGAAAAGTACATGGCCAAGCAAGGTAAAAAAAAAGAAAAGAAAAAGAAATCATAATAATTTACGCTTACCTGATAAATGTATTTATTTTATGGTGGTGAGAGTCCACGATCCATTACTCCTGGGAATTACTGTTCCCTACCACTATGAAGAGGTAAAGATCTTCCAAACTCCAGGACCCTTATTATAAACCCCTCCCACTACACTCATATCTCAGTCTAATGTATAGTCGAGCATAAAGAGGTGGTAAAAGAAATAAGGGCAAACAAATAGGAGCAGGGGAAAAAAAACAAAGGGCAGTGTCTAATGGACACCATGAAAGAAATTAATAAGTTAAAGGGAAACTGAACCTAAATTTTTTCTTTCGCGATTCAGATAGAGCATGCAATTTAACGAAACTTTAATTTACTCCTATTATCAAATTTTCTTCATTCTCTTGGTATCTTTATTTGAAAAGCAAGAATGTACGTTTAGATGCCGGCCCATTCTTGGTGAACAAACTAGATTGTTCTTGCTGATTGGTGGATAAATTCACTCACCAATAAACAAGTACTGTCCAGAGTTTAAACCAAAAAAAATTGCTTAGATGCCTTTTTAAAATAAATATAGCAAGAGAACGAAGAAAAACATAATTTATGTAAGAACTTACCTGATAAATTCATTTCTTTCATATTAGCAAGAGTCCATGAGCTAGTGACGTATGGGATATACATTCCTACCAGGAGGGGCAAAGTTTCCCAAACCTCAAAATGCCCACAAATACACCCCTCACCACACCCACAATTCAGTTTAACGAATAGCCAAGAAGTGGGGTGATAAAAAAGTGCGAAAGCATATAAAATAAGGAATTGGAATAATTGTGCTTTATACAAAAATCATAACCACCACAAAAAAAGGGCGGGCCTCATGGACTCTTGCTAATATGAAAGAAATGAATTTATCAGGTAAGTCCATGAGCTAGTGACGTATGGGATAATGATTACCCAAGATGTGGATCTTTCCACACAAGAGTCACTAGAGAGGGAGGGATAAAATAAAGACAGCCAATTCCTGCTGAAAATAATCCACACCCAAATAAAGTTTAATGAAAAACATAAGCAGAAGATTCAAACTGAAACCGCTGCCTGAAGTACTTTTCTACCAAAAACTGCTTCAGAAGAAGAAAATACATCAAAATGGTAGAATTTAGTAAAAGTATGCAAAGAGGACCAAGTTGCTGCTTTGCAAATCTGATCAATCGAAGCTTCATTCCTAAACGCCCAGGAAGTAGAAACTGACCTAGTAGAATGAGCTGTAATCCTCTGAGGCGGAGTTTTACCCGACTCAACATAGGCAAGATGAATTAAAGATTTCAACCAAGATGCCAAAGAAATGGCAGAAGCTTTCTGGCCTTTTCTAGAACCGGAAAAGATAACAAATAGACTAGAAGTCTTTCGGAAAGACTTAGTAGCTTCAACATAAGAGCAGATAATTCAGAAACTCTTCTCCCAGGACACTCATCTACATGTTTGTAGAAAGCCAAACCAGTACTGAAACGAGAATCAGCAGAGGTAATGGTATATAAATAAGAGTATATCGTCGATCTGAAAAGGGAGGTAAGAGATGAATCTCTACGACCGATAACAGAGAACCTATGAAATAGACCCCGTAGAAGGAGATCACTGCATTCAAATAGGCAATACTCTCCTCACATCCCTCTGACATTCACTGCACGCTGAGAGGAAAACCGGGCTCCAACTTGCTGCGGAGCGCATATCAACGTAGAATCTAGCACAAACTTACTTCACCACCTCCATAGGAGGCAAAGTTTGTAAAACTGAATTGTGGGTGTGGTGAGGGGTGTATTTGTGGGCATTTTGAGGATTGGGAAACTTTGCCCCTCCTGGTAGGAATGTATATCCCATACGTCACTAGCTCATGGACTAATTACATGAAAGAATATTGATAATAGTAAATTAGAAAGTTGTTTAAAATTGTATGCTCTATCTGAATCACGAAAGAAAACATTTGGGGTAATTTTCAAATAAAATTAAAATTTAGTTACACTAAAGAACCAGCTCAATTGCAATGTGTTGAATAACTAGAGAATAAAGCATCAACCAATGTGCTGCAGCTTTGCAGCGCTGCTCAGTCTTTAGTATTGTTCTCTTTAAACAGCTCTTCACTCTGGCTGCACTGTGTTGAGGAAAACTTACAAAGTAAAGCCAGAGTATAGTGCTGCTTGACTGAGAAAACAAAATTTACAACCTCAACAGAATCAAAAAAGGCAAAACATTTAGTTTAAAATGCACTTTTGCAAAGGTAAGAAATCAAATCAAGCTGAGACAACTGCCTGAAAGACTTTACTCCAAAGAAGCAAAAACATTAAAAAACATAATTTATGTAAGAACCTATCTGATAAATTAATTTCTTTCATAGTGGCAAGAGTCCATGAGCTAGTGACTTATGGGATATACATTCCCACCAGGAGGGGGCAAAGTTTAAAGAGTAAAAAGCATACAAAAAGAGGAACTGGAAAAATAATGTGCTTTATACAAAAAAAATCATAACCACCAAAAATAGGGTGGGTCTCATGGACTCTTGCCACTATGAAAGAAATTAATTTATCAGATAAGTTCTTACATAAATTATGTTTTCTTTCATGTAAGTGGAAAGAGTCCATGAGCTAGTGATGTATGGGATATAATACCCAAGATATGGAAGTCCACGAGTCAATAGAGAGGGAGGGATAAAATAAAAACAGCTATTTGCGATGAGAATTTAAATCCGAAAAAATAATTGTTTTCTTAAAAATTTCAAAAAAACTCAAATCAAAGGCATTAGAATCAAGCAAAGACAACTGCCTGAAAAAACGTTCTACCAAAGGCTGCTTCGAAAGAAGAAAAAACACATAAAAATGGTAAAATTAAGAAAAAGTAAGGAAAGAAGACCAAGTTGCTGCTTTGTAAATTTGATCAACTGAAGCTTCATTCTTGAAAGCCCACGAAGTGGCAACTGATCTAGTAAAATGAGCTGTAATTCTCTGAGGTGGAGACTGCCCCGCCTCCAAATAAGCTTTGTGAAACAGAGAAATAACAGAGGCTTTCTGACTTTTCCTGAAACCAGAAAAAAATAACAAATAGACTAGAAGTCTTTCTGAAATCTTAAGTAGCCTCAACATAATATTTCAAAGCTCTTACCACATTCAAAGAATGTAAAGACCCTTCAAGAGTATTCTTAGGAATAGGACACAAAGAAGGAACAACAATTTCCTTATTGATGTTGTTAGAATTCACAACTTTAGGCAAAAATGTAAATGAAGTCCGCATCTTGGGTATTTCTATCCTATACGTCACTAACTCATGGACTCTTGCCAATTACATGAAAGAAAACATAATTTATGTAAGAACTTACCTGATAAATTAATTTCTTTCATATTGGCAAGAGTCCATGAGCTAGTGACGTATGGGATATACAATCCTACCAGGAGGGGCAAAGTTTCCCAAACCTCAAAATGCCTATAAATACACCCCTCATCACACCCACAATTCAGTTTAACGAATAGCCAAGTAGTGGGGTGATAAAATAAGGAGTAAAAAAAGCATAACCACCAAAAAAAAGGGTGGGCCTCATGGGCTCTTGCCAATATGAAAGAAATGAATTTATCAGGTAAGTTCTAGCATAAATTATGTTTTCTTTCATGTAATTGGCAAGAGTCCATGAGCTAGTCACGTATGGGATAGAAATACCCAAGATGTGGAAGACCACAGAAGAGTCACTAGAAAGGGAGGGATAAAATAAAAACAGCTATTTCCGCTGAAAAAATTAAATCCACAAAAAAAATAAGTCTCTCTCATAAATTTCAAAGAAAAAAATTAAATCATAAGCAGGAGAATCAAACGGAGACAGCTGCCTGAAGGACTTTTCTACCAAAGACTGCTTCAGAAGAAGCAAATACATCAAAATGGTAAAAATTTAGTAAATGTATGCAAAGAAGACCAAGTTGCTGCTTTGCAAATCTGATCAACCCGAAGCTTCAAGAAGTGGCGACTGATCTAGTAGAATGAGCTGTAATTCTCTGAGGTGGAGACTGTCCCGTCTCCAAACGGGCCTTGTGAATCAAAAGTTTTAACCAATTTAAACGAAGTCCGCAAAACAGCCTTATCCTGATGGAAAATCAGAAAAGGAGACTCACAAGAGAGAGCAGACAATTCAGAAACTATTCTAGCTGAAGAGATAGCCAAAAAGAAACAACACTTTCCAAGAAAGTAGTTTAAAGGGACAGTTCACCCAAAAACTTTCTCCCCTTTAAATTATTCCCAATTATCCTTTTTACCTGCTAGAGTGTATTAAATTGGTTGCAAGTGGCTCCTTTACTCCTATTTCAGCATTTGAAATAGCTGATTTAGCTTGTGGTTTCCCAACCTATACTGAAAGTTTTGATACTGGCGTATACGCTATTGACAAGCCTAAGTAAACACAGCCAGCAGAAGAGATTACACCCTCAATGGGGGGCATGATAGTTAAGTAATAAAATGATAATTTTCCATTGTTCTCTCTATGTATTGAGCTTTGGTGTTCCAGACAAATATAAGATAAGGAAGCAAGTCTGTGTACATAAAAGTGATAACATAATGAGATCTGATATTACCTGAAGCTCAACCCATTGTAATAGGCTGTGGTTTCAAAGCACAAAACCAGCTACTTCAGATACACAAATAAACCCGAAAATGCAATTTCTCAAATATTTTATACTCTGCAGTTGGTATAACAACTCATTTAAAAAACATTTATGGAAAAACAATTTTACAGTGTACTGTCCCTTTAATATCCAAAGAACGCATAGGCTCAAAAAGAGGAGTCTGCAAAGCCTTCAAAACCAAATTAAGACTCCAAGGAGGAGAAATTGATTTAATAACAGGCTTGATACGAACAAAAGCATGAAGAAAGCAGTGAATATCAGGAAGTTTAGCAATCTTTCTATGAAATAAAACAGAAAGAGCAGAGATCTGTCCCTTCAAAGAACTTGCAGACAAACCTTTATCGAAACTATCCTGAAGAAACTGTAAAACTCTAGGAATTCTAAAATAATGCCAACAGAACTTATGAGAAGAACACCACGAAATATAGGTTTTCCAAACCTGATAATAAATCTTCCTTGAAACAGACTTATGTGCCTGTAGCAAAATATTAATCAATGAGTAAGAGAAACCTCTATGACTAAGCACTAAGTGTCCAATTTCCATACCTTCAAATTTAGCAATTTGAGATCCTGATGGAAAAACGGCCCTTGATACAGAAGGTCTGGCCTTAAAGGAAGTGGCCAAGTTTTGCAACTGGACATCCGAACAAGATCCACATACCAAAACCTGTGAGGCCATGCTGGTGCTATCAGAAATACATGTTATTGTTCCATTATGATCTTGGAGATCACCTTTGGAAGAAGAACCAGAGGCGGAAAAATGTAAGCAGGTTGATAAAACCAAGAAACTGCTAACGCATCCTCCGCCTGAGGATCCCTGGACCTGGAAAGGTACCTGGGAAGCATCTTGTTTAGATGGGAAGCAATCAGATCTATTTCGGGAAGACCCCACATCTGTAGAATCTGACAAAATACATCTGGATGGAGAGACCACTCCCCTGAATGTAAAGACTGACGACTGAGATAATCCGCTTCCCAATTGTCTACACTTGGGATATGTATCGCAGAAATTAGACAGGAGATGGATACCGCACAAGAAAGTATCCAAGATACTTCTTTCATAGTTAAAGGACTGCAAGAACCACTCCGATGATTGACATATGCCACAGTTGTCATATTGTCTGTCTGAAAATGAATTAATGATTCTCTCTTTAATAGAGGCCAAGCCTGAGGAGCCCTGAAAATAGCACGGAGTTCTAAAATATTTATTTGTAACCTTGCCTCTTGAGGAATCCAAACTCCTTGTGCTGTCAGAGACCACCAAACAGCTCCCCAACCTGTGAGACTTGCATCTGTTGAAATCACAGTCCAGGAAGGACGAACAAAAGAGGACCCTTTAATAATCCGACAATGGTCTAACCACCACGTCAGAGAGTTGAGTGTTGGGATCTAAGGATATCAATTGTGATATCAGAGTATAATCATTGCACCATTGATTCAGCATGCAAAGCTGAAGAGGTCTCATATGAAAACGAGCAAAGGGGATTGCGTCTGAAGCTGCAGTCATGAGACCTAAAACTTCCATGCACATAGCCACTGAAGGGAATGATCGAGACTGAAGGTTTCAACAGGGAGCAGAAAGCAATTTCATTTGTCTCTTGTCTGTTAAAGACAGAGTAATGGACACTGAATCTATCTGTAAACCTAAAAAGGTGACCCTTGTCTGAGGAATCAAGAAACTATTTGGTAAATTAATCCTCCAACCATGTCTTTGAAGAAACAACACAAGTTGATTTGTGTGAGATTCTGCTAAATGAAAAGATTGAGCCAGTACCTATCGTCCAAATAAGGAAATACTGCAATACCCTGCTCTCTGATAACAGATAGAAGGGCACCTAGAACCTTCGAAACAAGATTATTGGAGCTGTCGCTAGGAAAAATGGTAGAGAGAGAAATTGGTAATGCTTGTCTAGAAAAGAGAATCTCAGAAACCGATAGTGGCCTGGATGAATCGGAATGTGAAGATATGCATTCTCTAAGTCTATTGAGGACATGTAATTACCTTGCTGAACAAAAGGCAGAATAATCCTTATAGTCACCATCTTGAAAGTTGGGACCCTTACAAATTTATTCAAAAACATCAGATTAAGAACTGGTCTGAATGAATTTTCCTTCTTCGGGACAATGAATAGGATTTGAAAAAAAAAAAAAAACAGACCCTGTTCCAGAAGTGGAACTGGTACAATTACCCCTGAAAGCACCAGATCTGAAACACACCTCAGAAAGGCCTGAGCTTTCACAGGAGGTCTTATTCTGAAACCTATTTGATACCTCTGAGAAACAATATTCTGAATCCAAGGATTCTAAATGGAACCTGCCCAAATGTCTTGAAATAATTTCAATATGCCCCCCACCAGTAGAACTGGATTGAGGGCCGCACCTTAATGCAGTCTTGGGGGCTAGCTTTGGCTTCTTATAAGGCTTGGATTTATTCCAATTTGAAGATGGCTTCCGATTGGAGCCAGAGTCCTTAGGAGAAGGAGTGTTTTTTTGTTTTCTATTCTGAAGAAAGAAACAAAACCGATTAAAAGCTTTAGATTTACCCTTAGACTTTTTATCTGGGGGTAAAAAAACTCCCTTCCCTCCAGTAATAGTGGAAATAATAGATTCCAATTGGGAACCAAATAAATTATTACCCTGGGATGATAGAGATAGCAACCTAGATTTAGATACCATGTCAGCATTCCATTATTTGAGCCATAAAGCTCTTCTAGCTAAAAAAGCCAAAGACATAGATTTAACATCTATCTTGGTGATATCAAAAATAGCAGCACAGATAAAATGATTACCATGTTGAAGCAAACTAACAATGCTAGGCAAATCAGAATCTTTTTCCTGTTGTGCTAAGCTATGCAACCAAAAAGTTGATGCCGCTGCAACATCAGCCATAGAAATGGCAGGTCTGAGAATATAGCCAGAATATAAATAAGCTTTCCTTAGATAAGATTCAATTTTCTTATCTGAAGGATCCTTAAAAGAAGTACTATCTTCCATAGGAATAGTAGTAAATTTAGCAAGAGTAGAAATAGCCCCATCAACCTTAGGGACTTTTCCCCAAAACTCTAAATTAGCCACTGGCAAAGGATACAACTTTTTAAATCTTGAAGAAGGAACAAAAGAAGAAACAAGCTTAGACCATTCCTTAGCAATCACATCAGAAATAGCATCAGGAACAGGAAATACCTCAGGACTAGTCACAGGAGGTTTATAGACAGAATTTAAACATTTACTGGGTTTATTATCAAGAGGACCAGACTCCTCAATATCCAAAGTTATCAACTCTTCTTTTAACAAAGAACAAATATACTTAATCTTAAAAATATAAGATGATTTATCAATGTCAATGTCTGAAGTAGGATCTTCTGAATCAGAGAGATCATCATCAGAGGTGGATATATCAGTATGTTGTCGGTCATTACAAATTTCTTCAGTAGTATGAGACATTTTAAAAGAAGGCAGAATAGCAGCCAAAGCCCTCTGTATCGCATAAATAAAAAGAGAGAAGCGCTCAACCTGGGAACGAACAATAGCATAATAGCTTGTTCTATGGCTAGTTACCACCCTAGAAGCAGCCTCTTTTTGCTCAATATGTGCCTTTCACAGAGAAGAACTTTCCTGTAGCATATCAGTCTGATCCTGACTTAACAGTGCAATCCAGCCCCGAAATACCAGGCAATCCCTCTATGAACGAGAGAAACGGCAAAACCCCAGACGTACGTTTCGGCCTATTGTGGGCCTCGTCAGTGAGGTGCAGCCACATCCCTCTCATTCAGAGAAGGATTGCCTGGTATTTCGGGGCTGAACTGCACTGTTAAGTCAGGATCCGACGGATATGCTACAGGAAAGTATTGTTTGTTCCCAGGTTGAGTGCTTCTCTCTTTTTATTTATGCAAATTATGACACTTAGGGAAGTCTCCCTAAGTGTGATGCAGTAATCCAGACGTGGACCCGTTGCTCAGTGTGCCTAGAGGGATATGGCTGCACCTCACTGACGAGGCCCACAATAGGCCGAAACGTACGTCTGGGGTTGTGCTATTTCTCTCATTCAGAGAGGGATTGCCTGGTATTTCAGGGCTGGACTGCACTGTTAAGTCAGGATCAGATTGATATGCTACAGGAAAGTTCTTCTCTGTGAAAGGCACATATTGAGCAAAAAGAGGCTGCTTCTAGGGTGGTAACTAGCCATAGAACATGCTATTATGCTATTGTTCGTTCCCAGGTTGAGTGCTTCTCTCTTTTTATTTATGCAAATTATGACACTTAGGGAAGTCTCCCCAAGTGTGATGCGGTAATCCAGACGTGGACCCGTTGCTCAGTGTGCCTAGAGGGATATGGCTGCACCTCACTGACGAGGCCCACAATAGGCCGAAACGTACGTCTGGGGTTGTGTTATTTCTCTCGTTCAGAGAGGGATTGCCTGGTATTTCGGGGCTGGACTGCACTGTTAAGTCAGGATCAGACTGATATGCTACAGGAAAGTTCTTCTCTGTGAAAGGCACATATTGAGCAAAAAGAGGCTGCTTCTAGGGTGGTAACTAGCCATAGAACAAGCTATTATGCTATTGTTCGTTCCCAGGTTGAGTGCTTCTCTCTTATTTATGCCCTCTGTATCGCATCAGCAATATAATTTTTCATATCAACAGGGATATCATGTACTTTAGATGTTGAAGGAACAACAGATATTGTACTAGCACTAATAGAAACCTTTTCTGCATGCAAAAGCTTATCATGACAACTGTAACAGAAAAAAAGTAAATTTATGCTTCCCTGATAAATTAATTTCTTCTATTGTACGACGAGTCCACGGATTCATCCTTTACTTGTGGGATATTATCCTCCTGCTAACAGGAAGTGGCAAAGAGCACCACAGCAGAGCTGTCTATATAGCTCCGCCCATAGCTCCACCCCCCAGTAATTCGACCGAAGGTACAGGAAGAAAAAGGAGAAACTAAAAGGTGCAGAGGTGACTATATTTTTTTTATTTTAAACTTCAATCTGTCTTAAAATGACAGAGCGGGCCGTGGACTCCTCGTACCATAGAAGAAATTAATTTATCAGGTAAGCATAAATTTACTTTTCTTCTATAAGGTACGACGAGTCCACGGATTCATCCTTTACTTGTGGGATACAATACCAAAGCTACAGGACACGGATGAACGGGAGGGACAAGACAGATGGTTAAACAGAAGGCACCACTGCTTGAAGAACTTTTCTCCCAAAAATAGCCTCAGAAGAAGCAAAAAGTATCAAATTTGTAAAATTTGGAAAAGGTATGAAGCGAAGACAAAGTCGCAGCCTTACAAATCTATTCAACAGAAGCATAATTTTTAAAAGCCCATGTGGAAACCACCGCTCTAGAAGAGTGAGCTGTAATTCTTTAAGGAGGCTGCTGTCCAGCAGTCTCGTATGCCAAACGGATGATGCTTTTCAGCCAAAAAGAAAGAGGTAGCCGTAGCTTTTTGACCTCTACGTTTTCCAAAATAGACAACAAACAAAGAAGATGTTTGACAGAAATCTTTGGTTGCTTGCAAGTAAAACTTCAAAGCACGAACCACGTCCAAGTTGTGCAACAGACGTTCCTTCT